>NC_133366.1:53640017-53695017 GCF_049309525.1 Garra rufa
ATATATATATATATATATATATATATATATATATATATATATATAAACAAAAATATATATACTTGTACAAATTACATACAAATTATTGATATTGATTGGTTTATATTAATCAAATTTGCGTTTTGAATGTTTTTTTTTTCTCAAGTCTGAAATAAATCTCAAAATAACAGTGCTTTGAAAGTACAATTTAAAGGAATAGTTTTCTCAAAAATGAAATATTTCTGTGCTGCTTTTAATATTTTTTTTCCTCAGAGCTTCACTGCTGAAGAACATGGAAATTGGTCTTTAGAAATTCTCCTTTTGTGTTTCCCTGCATGAAAGTAAGTCTGGAACATCATGAGGATGACCGGAGTGTCATTTCCATTTGCATTCAGTCATTTCCATTAATTCAGGTTTTCAACATTTTGGTTTCAGACTTGGTTGCCTCTCACTTTTAGGTCAGTTTCTATTATGAGTCTGGAGTTTTAGCTAGAAATTTAAGATAATATATAAATGATACAATATATAAAAATAATATATAAATGAAATAGTTAGGAATCCATTTTATTATCTTTAACATTCGTATGACATTTCGTAAAGCCTGAAAATATTCATACCCCTGGGCAAAGTCTGACTTAGTTACTTTTATTCAACCAGCAAGTGTTTTTTTTTTTCTCCCAGAAGATAATAAGATGATGTACAAGAGGCATCATTGTGGAAAAAAATATATATTTCTCATCTTTTATGTACATTTGAACAAAAAGTGCATGTCCAAAATTATTCATACCCTTCTTAATAATCAATAGAAAAGCCTTTTTTGGCTATTACAGCAATCAAACGCTTCCTATAATTGCTGACCAGTGTTTTGCATGTCTCCACTGGTATTTTTGTCCATTCATCTTTAGCGATGAGCTCCAACTCTTCCAGGTTGGAGGGTCTCCTTGCCATAACCCTGATCTTTAGCTCCTCCACAGATTTTCAATTGGATCAAGTCAGGATTCTGGCTGGGCCACTGCAAAACGTTAATGTTTTTGTCTGCTAACCATTTCTTCACCACTTTTGCTGTGTTTTGGGTCGTTGTCTTGCTGAATGTCCACTGGTGCCCAAGGACAAGTTTCTCTGCAGACTGCCTGATGTTGAATTTTGATGTATTGCTCCTTTTTCATGGTGCTGTTTACTGTGATTAGGTTCCCTGGTCCACCGGCTGAAAAAAACCATAGCATTAGGTTCCCAGCTCCATGTTTGACAGAGGGGATGGTGTTCTTAGGGTTGAAGGCTTCTGCTTTTTTACGCCAAATGAAGGCTACATCATTGGGGCCAAACAATTCCATTTTTGTTTCTTCTGACCATAAAACAGAAGACCAGAAGTCTTCTTCTTTGTCCAGATGAGCATTTGCAAAGGCCAAGTGGGCTTTCGTCTGGAGAAGTGGTGGAACCCAGCGGTGTTCAGTGTCCGTTGGACTGTCTGCCTTGAGATGTTGCAGAGCCCAGATTCATCAGGATGGCCTTGGTGGTCTTCCTTGGATTCTCTTTTTACCTCTCTCACTATCCTCCTGGACAGCACAGGTGTCACTTTTGGCTTCTGACCACCTCCTCTGAGATTTTTCACAGTGCAGAACGTCTTGTATTTTTTAATAATACTTTGCAATGGATCTTAATAATATTTAGATATGGTCTTATAGCCCTTTCCTGATTGTGAGCAGCCACAATGCGCATCCGCAGGTCCTCAGTGAGCTCCTTTGTCTTAGCCATGCATGACTGTCCACAAACCAACAGCAGAGAGCTTCTGTTTTTCACCTGTTGAGTTGATTAAAACAGCTGTTCCCAATGAATCAGGGTAATTAGGATGTTTTAGAACAGCTTGGACTATTTGGAATGGTATAGAACTTTGGATTTTCCCATAGACTGTGACAGTTTGCAAAGGGTATGAATAATTTTGGACATGCTACTTTTTGTTCAAATCTAAATAAAGGCTGAGAAATATTGTTTTCCACAATGATGCCTCTTGTACATCGTCTTAATATCTTTTGGGAGAAGTGTGTCATTTACGGTCAACAAAAACGATTGAATAAGTAACTTTAAGTCAGAATTTGCCAAGAGTATGAACAACATTTATATTATTACATATACATTATAAACAACTTTATTTTTTCTGTGCATGTGTGTGTATTTATATATACATAAATACATAAATAAATATAAAAGCATATGTGACCCTGGACCACAAAACCAGTCTTAAGTCGCTGGGGTATATTTGTAGCAATAGCCAAAAATACATTGTATAGGTCAAAATTTTTGATTTTTCTTTTATGCCAAAAATCATTAAGAAATTAAGTAAAGTTCATGTTCCATGAAGATTTTTTGTAAAATTTCTACTATAAATATATCAAAATGTAATTTTTGATTAGTAATATGCATTGTTAAGAACCTAATTTGGACAACTTTAAAGGTGATTTTCTCAGTCTTTTTTTATTTTTTTGCTCCTCAGATTTCTGATTTCAAATAGATGTATCTCAGCCAAATATTGTCCTATCCTAACAAACCATACATCAATAGAAAGCTTATTTATTTCATATGATGTATAAATCTCAGTTTTGTCAAATTTAAACTTATGACTGGTTTTGTGGTCCAGGGTCACATATAGTATGTACACAAAAACATTTTGAACGCAATTAATCATATCCCAACACTATTTAATTATAAAATAATGCTTTAAAAATAATGTTTAATAATAATAATAATAATAATGTTGTTTTTTTTTTAAAAGTCATACTTTATATAAAATTTAAATTAAATATTTAGAAATCAAAATGCAAGTCTGCAGTCTTACACAAAGCAGTTTCCTTTAGAAAGCACATGTCTATTCCGTGAATTACAGGCGCATGTCAATATTTTCATCAATACATTTTCAATCTAGACGTTCGCTTAGGCAGATTTGTGTGTTTTTCCTCATTACACCTGAAATGATCCCGGCGATTGAAACGCGGTTGTGTGCAGCAGAATAATTTAATAGCAGCTGCGTGCTCGTGTTTTTCTGTTATTACAGTCATTTCCACGCTGCTACAATATTCTGTTATTGCATTTAATAAAAGCATTTCAGCAAGAGCAGGGTGATGACCATATACATAATCATAGCCATAAAGACACCATTATTAATATGCAATGATACTAATTTCAGCCGCTGCGACTGGGAGGAGATGATTTGTAACTGGTAATTTGAATGTGACCTACTGAGTCGTGTTTTGATTTATTTCTCATAGACGTTCTTTGATATTTAGTTTCATCCTGCATGCGCTGCACAGAGGGCTGAACTGTGCTTAATTATTTTGTCATCTCTCACCTTACCAAACAAATTGTGCTCGCATTCACCGCATACCAAATGAAGACGCCGTGTCATCTGGGTGGAATAATGAGGAAGACCTGACATATGAGTTTCGAATCAAAAAATCCAGGACATTACTTTTACAGTTGGGGCAAGTTGTCACAGTCTAAAATCACTTTTGTAAATTTGTTTTAATGCAAATACCAACATTATGCGTTTTGTCTTTGACCCCCTTCACATTTTTACTGAAATGTTGTGTTTTATCCACTAAGAAGCCATTAGACAATCATTTTGCATTCAGATGTTCTTGTATTACTTCAGATAATTTCATATTTGATATTAAACATGCAAAATACTCAAGTGTTTATTTTATTGCACGTTATACATATGTACAATTTCTGATTTAAATTTTAATACACAGAGTTTGCTTCTCCACTTTAGCAGCACTTACATACACCAAAACTTACATTTTCATTCCTATCTCTATTCTGAAGAGTTTTTACTGAAGGGTTTGTTCATATATCCTTCATTCAGGTTTTATCCACTTTCTCTTTTATACATTTTAATATGTGCAGGTTATAAGTATGCTGTTTAATTTTTAAATACCGGATGATCATAGACCATTATTTTGACTTTTTATTTTCACAAAAATAATTTGAAACATTAAAATTGACACTTTACTTGCATTTATCAAGTTTTTTCTGTGTATATAAAATCACTTTTGTAAATTTATTTTGATACGAATACCAAAATTATGCGTTTTGTCTGTGACCCCCTTCACATTTTTACTGAAATGTTGTGTTTTATCCGCTAAGAAGCCATTAGACAATCATTTTACATATATTTTATCACTTCAGAATGTTTCAAATTAGATATTAAATTGTTTTTTAAGGCGAGAGATTATGGGCAATGAGGTTGTTTTTCATGCATTGTTCAATTTTAAGATTTTGACCTCTTTGGCTTTTCATAAATCGGCTTTATTTTTACACTTTATCTATTTGTGTTTGCAGATTTACACAACAATATGAAATTGGAGAATCAAAATGAGTTTGATTCTCGATTTCTGTATCACTTACATACACAGAACATTACAGTTGTATTCCTAACTATATACTGAAGTTTTTCTGAGGTTTTTGTTCATATATTTGCCTGAACTTATACAACATTTTATCCCTAAAAACATGGTGAAAATGTGTTGAAGTGATTAAAAAGAGAAATTCATATTCTCTTTCATATATTTTAATAAGTGCAGGTTATACCTATGTTGTTTCATTTTTATATGATGATAGAACATTAAAGTAGACACTTTACTTGCATTTAACATGCTTTCTGTATAGAATGCAAGTTAATATCAGATAGTTTCATATCTGAGAAATTTTGGGCAATGACATTGTTCAATTTTGAGATTTTGGCCTCTTTGGCTTTTCATCAATAGTTTTTCAGACTTGAAAAGAAATCACGCAAAATACACTCAAGTGTTTATTTTATTGCACTTTATCTACTTGTGTCTGATTTCAATTTCAGTCCCTATCTTTAGAGTTTTGTTTTTGAGGTTTTTGTTCATATATTTGCCTGATCTTATTTAAAATTGTATTCCTAAAAACATGGTGAAAATCAGTGGCGGCTCCTGACAAATATCTCTGGGGGGGCAACTGTTCCGATGATGGTAAAGATAACCGCTTTAATGGGTAAAATTATGATAAAATTCAGATAGCCAACTTTACAGCATTACATTACATTGTTTGATTTGGTTTCCCTGTTCCTAGATGGCAACATCAGGCATGAATTGTACAAACTGTACTGTATTTTGAATAGCTATATTAAATTTATCGCAATGGTCTCAAATACACTGAAACACTTCCACCATGGCCATCAAGAGACACATTGTCATCAACTAGTTTGCCCTCTAAGAGTAAATACTTTATTTCTCATATTAAAACTGTAATTATTCAAATCTTTTCAGAACATATTCAGTATAAATTTGCCTGCCAATAAGCAATGAATACAACTATTTAAAATTCAACATTTGAAGAATACAACTTCAAAATAGACAGACATGTAGATGATTGTGAAAGATTTTTTATTCAGTATAATGTTTTACATGGAAAGTTCGGTTTTCTTTTAGCTGAGGGTTATAAAAATAACGTTAAAATAATGACACTGGCATAAAACTAACGTTCAACTTTCCACTTTATAAAAGTCCCAAAGTGTCACACTAAATTGGACAAACGAGTCAAAAACCACGTATTATAGGTGGATCTGGCAACAAACGGAGGCTGCTGCACCCGCGCTCTCACTCAACGCGTTCTCAAGCCCCGTTCACTGCAGCTTCTCGCAGCAACACTTATGTGATATGAGGTGGTTTAAACGGCTAAATAATCATTCAAAGAGCTTGACATTTTATTTTTGAATATAAAAAATGACCGAAGTCCAGACCTCGGTGACCTCATAGCTGGCTACGACCGTGATAACATAAACAATGCACCATTTAATAACACACGTCACTTGTATTGAAATTTTGCTCGCCTCTCTTTTAAGCAGGCGAAGTGATCAATTACCTTCTCATTAAAATCAGGCATGTTCCTCACAAGTTCCCTTTCCATTGAAAGAATGGCCAATGCATTCAGACGTCTCGCTACGCGTGCGTGCTGTACATCTTCGAGCAGACGAGCACGCATCAGTGCGTATTACGAAATCACGTTGGGGCGAGCCCTCCCGGTGCCCATTGAAATGCATTGTAGGGTTCAAAATGTGAAAAAAAAAATCTCACAATATAACTCTATGAGACCGGCTGGGGCGATTTTCAATCTGACTGAGATCGCCCGAAGGGGGCGGGGTTTTAGGTTGGAAAGTGACATTCAGGCTGTTGATTGTACAGTAATATACAGACTAGGACCAGCGAAATAAGACTCTTTTTCACCTCTCTTTTTTCGTGTGGCTCAAGGAGGGCGATGCACTATCGCCCACCATGGGCCAGCCGCCCCTGGTGAAAATGCTTTTGTTTTTTGTCTGTCGACAGTATTTTCTGATTTGAAGTGATTAAAAAGAGAAAGTCATATTCTCTTTTATATATTTTAAGTGTAGGTTATAAGTATGCTGTTTCATTTAATGATGATAGAACATTATTTTGCCTAAATTTTGACTTTTTAATTTCACAAAAGTTATTTGAATCATTAAAGTAGATACTTTACTTGCATTTACCATGCTTTCTGTGTAGATAAAATCACTTTTTGTCAATTATATTTTGATGCGAACACCAAAATTGGACATTTCTTCTTAGACCCCCTTCACATTTTTACTGAAATGTTGTGTTTTATCAGCTAAGAAGACATTAGACATCATTTTGCATTCAGATGTTCTTGTATCATATCAGATAGTTTCATATCTGAGAGATTCCGGGCAATGCCATCATTTTTCATGCATTGTTCAATTTTGAGATTTTGGCCTCTTTGGCTTTTCATCAATTGGAAAGAAAACGTCCAAAATACACTTTATTGCTCTTTATCTATTTGCATCTGATTTCAATTTTAATACATATAAGTGCATTTTTTTTTACATAAACATACCTAATGGTAATTATTTTGACTCTTCATTTTCACAAAAGTAATTTGAAACATTAAAGTAGACACTTTACTTGCATTTACCATGCTTTCTGTGTAGATAAAATCACTTTTTGTCAATTATATTTTGATGCGAACACCAAAATTGGACATTTTGTCTTAGACCCCCTTCAGATTTTTACTGAAATGTTGTGTTTTATCAGCTAAGAAGACATTAGACATCATTTTGCATTCAGATGTTCTTGTATCATATCAGATAGTTTCATATCTGAGAGATTTCGGGCAATGCCATTGTTATTCATGCATTGTTCAATTTTAAGATTTTGGCCTCTTTGGCTTTTCATAAAAAAAATAAATTAAAAAAAAATCAGACTTGGAAAGAAAACATGCAAATTCCACTCAAATGTTTATTTTATTGCACTTTATCTATTTGTGTCTGATTTCAATTTCAGTCCCCATCTTTAGAGTTTTGTTTCTTCACTTCAGCAACACTTACACACACCAAAACTTACAGCTTTATTTTTGCACTTTATCTATGTGTGTCTGCAGATTTACACAACATTACCGTTTCTCAAAATGAGTTTTTCTCCACTTCAGTATCACTTCCATACACCGAACTTTACAGTTGCCTGATCTTATAAAACATGTTATTCCTAAAAGCATGGTGAAAATGAGTTTGTTTGTTTTTTGTCTGTTGAAAGTGTTTTCTGATTTATGAAGTGATAAAAAGAGAAACCCAAAATAACTTTAATATGTCAGAACCGGGGTTTTAACAAAACAGAAATCTGTTCACTGGATGATGTATACAACTGAGTGTATTTTTAATTAGATAATGCCTCATTTGCATGTGTAAACATAACATTTCCATTTGCAATAAATGTATCAATCAATTTGGAAAGAATGTTGCATATAATAATTAGTATTGTTATTATTTTGATCAAATGAGACAGCTGATGAAACATTAAGTAGATGATGGCATTTACCTGTAGTGTGACTGTTTTAACACCATAGTCCTGTTTTATTTTAGATCCTCTAAAGGTTCCAGAAGCAGTTGTTTATCGCTCATAGGGTGCTTGTTCGCTTCAGTAAACCTGTTGTTTCTAATGATAGCTCTGGACCCAGAATCCCTACCGTGTGGCTGGTCTCCAAACAAGACTGACGTGTGCTTGAACCAGATCGAACGTCATGTACGTACAAGCCAGAGCACTGCTTTATCAAATCAGACCCAAAGCAAAGAAAAACAGATGTTTTCAGGTGAACAGGGTTGTGGGTTGAGTAACACGAGGCTGGGGAATTGGTTGAGAGCTTTGAGGTGTTTTGGTTGGTTAGTGAGGCGCTCATCTGGTATATAGGACATGACAGGAGGACTTGTATGCATTTATATATGTTCAGTGACTTTCTGTCATGGTGAAAAGGAGTAAATATGAAAATAACTCAGTGATAAACAAACAGTCATTTGAGTATTGAACAATAAAACAGATTGTGTCATGATATCTCAATAAAAAAAAGATATTCTGAAGTACAAAATCTATATTCTGAAGAGTCATTCACCTGGTTTTATTGTTGCACTTTATCTGTTTGCATGCAATTTTCAACTGTTTGTTTTATTTTCATGCTTCATCTATTTGCATATGTAGATTTCAATTACAGTGCATGCATTTAAAAAGCTTCATCTCCGCTTCAATATCATTTTACATACACAAAACTTTACAGATTTAGTCCTATCTATATTCTGAAGGGTTTTACTGAGGCTTTTGTTCTTAAAACATTCACCTGGTTTTAATTTTGTACTTTTTTTACATATGTAGATTTCAATTACAATACATATATGTGACCCTGGACCACAAAACCAGTTTTAAGTCGCTGGGGTATATTTGTAGCAATAGCCAAAAATACATAGTATGGGTCAAAATTATTGATTTTTCTTTTATGTCAAAAATCATTAGGAAATTAAGTAAAGATCATGTTCCATGAATATTTTTTGTGAAATTCCCACTGTAAACCTATCAAAATGTAATTTTTGATTAGTAATATGCATTGTTAAGAACTTAATTTGGAGAAATTTAAAGGTGATTTTCTCAGTATTTTGATTTTTTTGCACCCTTATATTCCAGATTTTCAAATAGTTGTATCTCGGCCAAATATTGTCCTATCCTAACAAACTATACATCAATAGAAAACTTATTTATTGAGCTTTCATATGATGTATATATCTCAGTTTTGTAAAATTTAACCTTATGACTGGTTTTGTGGTCCAGGGTCACATATTTAAAACATTTTGTTTTCCACTTTAGTATCACATGCATACACCCAAAACTTACAGATTTATTCCTATCTATATCCCATTTTTTTTAGGTTTGTTCATATATCATTCACCTAGTTTTATTTTTGCACTTTATCTATTTGCATGCAATTTTCAACTGTAATACATATCGTTAAAGGCTGTTGTTCAAAAAAAAAAAAAAAGTATCTCCCCTTTAATATTACATACAGTACACCATACTTTACAGATTTATTATCTATATTCTCAAGGGTTTTACTGAGGCGTTTGTTCTTAAAACATTTGCTTGTTTTTATTTTTGTACTTTTTCTATTTGCATATGTAGATTTCAGTTACAATACATGTATATAAAAAGGTTTATTCTCCACTTCAGTATCACTTACTTACACCAAAACTTACAGATTTTTTTTCCTATCTATATTCTGAAGCTTTTTACTTCAGGGTTTGTTGAGATATAATTCACCTGATTTTATTTTTGTACTTTATCCATTTGTGTCTGCACATTTCAACTGTAATGCATATCATTTAAAGGCTGTTTTTTTTTTTTTTTTAAAGTTGTATCTCCACTTCACTATTATGTACATACACCAAACTATACAGATTTATTCCTATCTATAATCTCAAGGGATTTACTGAGGTGTTTGTTCATAAAACATTCACCTGGTTATATTTTTGCACTTTATCTAATTGCATCTGTAGATTTCAATTACAATACATGTATTTTAAAAGGTTTGTTTTCCACTTCAGTATCACTTACATACACCAAAATGTACAGTTTTATTCTGATCTATATCCTAATTTTTTTTAGGTTTGTTTATATATCATTCATCTGTTTTTATTTTTGCACATTATCTATTTGCATGCAATTTTCAGTTGTAAGACATGTCGTTAAAGGCTGTTGTTCAAAAAAAAAAAAAAAAAAAAGTTTTATCTCCGCTTCAATATCATTTACATACACCAGACTTTACAGATTTATTCCTTTCTATATTCTCAAGGGTTTTACTGAGGCGTTTGTTCTTAAAACATTCGCTTGGTTTTATTTTTGTACTTTATCTATTTGCATATGTCGGTTTGAATTACATTACTGGATTATAAATGCATTCAACTACAGAAGGTATAAAAAATAACGAAAATACTTTTTTTTTTAAACGAATTGGGCGGAAATGTTTTACAGTGAATGTATTTAATTGAAAAGACACCAAATGTAAAAGGTAAAATTGTTAACTAGTATTTTTTTTATTGTTGCATACAGTTGTTCTGTATTACAGGTTTCCTGAAATTGTTTACATTTAAAAATGAGGCTTTTATCAAAGTAACTTTGCACTTATTTAGATAAATTTGCATAACGTTAAATCTGATCATTCAATAAAGCCAGATTCAAAATTCTTCTTTGATTTTGCTGACATTAGAGTTAAACGTTTCAACAGAAGGGATTTTGGATTTCTCTTCATAAATCAGAAAATACTGTCAACAGAAATAAAACACATTTTCACTATGTTTTTAGGAATAAAATGTTGTATAAGATCGGGCAAAATATATGAACAAACACCTTAATAAATAAATAAAGAAAGAAAGAAAGAAAGAAAGAAATAAAGAAAGAAAGAAAGAAAGAGAAAGAAAGAAAGAAAGAAAAAGTGAGTTACAACTGTTAAATTTGGTGTATGAAAGTGATACTGAAGTTGAGAAAAACTCATTTTGAGAAACGGTGTTGTGTAAATCTGCAGACACAAATAAATAAAGTGCAAAAATAAAGCCATAAGTTTTGGTGTGTGTAAGTGTTGTTGAAGTGAAGAAAAAACTCTAAAGATAGAGACTGAAATTGAAATCAAACCCAAATAGAAAAAGTGAAATAAAATAAACACTTGAGTGAATTGTGCATGTTTTTTATTTATTTATGAACAAACCTCTCAGTAAAAGCCTTCAGAATGTAGATGGGAATAAAACTGTAAAATTTGGTGTATGTAAGAGCTGCTAAAATGAAGAAAAGTTTTGAGAAAACGGAGATGCAGTGTAATTGGCTCCAAAGGGTTGTTTTTGTGGTGATGCCATAGAATAACCATTTTTGGTTCCCCAAAGAACCTTGAACAGTTCTTTAAAGAACCATTTTAAACTTTAGTTCATCAGCTGCCTTAAAATTTTAAGTTAAATCAACTTAAAAGTGCAAGTCATCTGAACTAATTTTATTGTTGTGAGTTGAAATCACTTGTAGTTTTAAGTTTATTTAACTTAAAATTTTAAGGCAGCTGATGAACTTAAGTTTTTAAGTTGAAACTGGGGAAAACTTTTTACAGTGTTCTTCATGGAACCAATAAATAAACTTTATTTTAAATAGATACAAATAGATAAAATGTCATAAAATAAACACATACATGTGTATTTTGAATGTTTTCTTTCCACTAGTCTGAAAGAAAGACATGTTATGGAAACCAAATACAAAAAAAACACAGTTTTTGCCTGTAGTGTCTTGCCTTGAAATGACTTCATTGCAAGTGTTGAGAGAAAAGCAAACAAGGTAGATGTATTAAAAACAAACATGTCTGGCAAGACTGCCTTGCACTTTTGGGACTATAAATCTCAGCAGGGGGATCGTATATCAATTTTACAACTGAATTTTAAATATAAATAAAAAATAAAAACTGTAATGTTGTAAAAGCATGTAGTGCATTTTGATTTTGGTGAAATAAGAAATTCTATTTAAAACAAAATGTGAACCCTATTTTTAGTAATCCTAGCTGCTGTGAGTGATATTATGTTACCACACATAAAATATCTCTTGTACTTGACAGGAATCAGTGCAATAGGTGGGATGAGAAAACACAGCCATCCCTGTGACAGAACTAGACAAACAGCACAAGAGTCAGGCATGAGATTTAAGATGAAGCAAAGCGCTGTAAATTAGATGCAGCAAATGAGATTTGACAGTTTCAGCGGAGGGGACACTTTAAGTGAATAGCAAATTATTATTCCTCACACTTCTATAGATATAAATTCTTCAGAAAATGGTTTATATCACATGAGGGTGAGTAAATGAAGACCGAAGGTACTTCTTAGTGAACTACCGTTTTGTGTTGGGGAAGTTATGACAACTACTGAAATTGTTCAACCAACATAAACACAATTAAGTTGATTACTCCAACAAATTAAAGGGATAGTTCATCTAAAAATAAAAATTCTGCCATTAATTCAAACTTTTGGAACAACTTTCTAAACCACAAATTAAGATATTTCCGTTGAAATCTGAAAGCTTTCTGACTTTGCACAGACAGCAACACAACTGACACATTCAAGGCTCAGAAAGGTAGTTAAAGTTGTGTTCCAAAGATAAACAAAGGTCCTACAGGTTTGGAATGACATATGGGTGAGTAATTAAAGGGGTCATCGGATGCCCATTTTCCACAAGTTCATATGATTCTTTAGGGTCCTAATGAAAAGTAAAGTGTAATATGCTTTGGTTAACACTAGAAGTCCCAGACTTTTCTAACCCTCCCCACCTTGTTTACATAACAAAAGCATCTGTTCTCAGCTGATTTAGGATATTAGCTAAAAGCCTTCTAGCCCATCGGCTGTCCTGTGGGTTTTATACAGTTGCAATCGAAATTATTCAACCCCCTTGACCTGCAAGACATTTTTCTGCAGAGAACACAATTCTGTAAAAACAACTCAACAAAAGCATCAGTACACTATTAGAGAAATGTATTAATACACATTTGAGTAATTCTGAAAACGTAAGCTGATGAATAATGGAAAAAAAAAAAATCAAATTGGCTCTAAATGTTCATGTTCAAAATTATTCAACCCCTAAAAGTCAAAATTGGTGCAGAATCTTTTATTCTTTAAAACCGCCAATAAACGCTGCCTGTAAGTGCTTTGAAGCTTCTGTCACCTCTCTACTGCAATCTTGGCCCATTCCTCGCCTGAAAAAGCTTTGAGATCACTGATAATCTTTGATCTTCACTTTGCCACTGCTTTCTTCCAATTCAACCAAATGTTTTCAAGGAAAATTACTGACTGATTACTGATTACTGATTACATGACTGATCCCTGAACCAAGTTTAACCCTTGACACTTTTAACATGTTTTAAGACGGCACTGCTTTAATTCAGTATTTCCCCTTTAAGAGGGTGGGGTAGCGAGTGCAGGGAGAGAGTGCACGGCAATATAGCAGATTAAGTGACTGTGATGAGAGACTGCGTACCACATGCGAGTCTCATTTCCTCGATAAAAGATTTTTATTTCTGTCTTGAAGAATTTCCCTTTAATCTATGCTTCACTGTTACATGCATTATCCAAGCGAGAGTTGCTGAAGTTGAAACCAATACTTTATTCATTCTTTCTGTGGTTCTTCGTTTCTAAGACATTCTGACTGTTTTTTTTCCTTGGATTATTCATTGGATGATGCGAATGGAACTTCAGTTCTTCGAATGGTTTCTCCAGGAGTGAGTCTTTCTGGCAGACATCCTACTAGCTGCATCAATTCTACAGTCCTTCATCTCATCATGGCCTGTCAACTCTTCAATCTTCAATTCTTCACTAGTCCATCTTTGATTTACTGAATGCCATTCCTAAGGGATCGGTCGGACTGAGACATTGCTTTTACACAAATCACACGGAACTGAACTCTTTTTGTTCTCAAGGAACTCTGAATTTATTTTGACTTTTCATTTCAAATTTTCTTCCCAAGTGAAATTGTTTTTTGGGGATTGTAAATTTTATACTGCTGTTTACTCAGTTTTTTTTCCAAATTGCCAGGAAACAAAAGCACTTAAGCTATATGCTTAAAATGCATTTTCCTGGTTAGCAAAACATTTTTTGTGTGTGGTGTTACATTTATTTATTTATTTTATTTTCCCCCCACTGATTTCTGAGATTTAAACCTTTTTTATTTAACATCTTTGTGGTCGACATAAAAAAACCAAGCTCCTCTGATAAGCCTAGACAACAAAGACATAAGTGTTGAAGCCGGGGTTACACAAGCATAAGTAAATTTTGAATGTATACTTTGGGATGATTGTCCTGTAGGAAAGTCCACTGTTCATCAACTTCAGTCTTTCCACCAAAGGCATCACAATTCTTGCCAAAATGGCCTGATACTTCAAAGAATCCATGATGTCCTTCATACGGTTATGATTTCCACTTACTGCTACAATAAAACACCCCTCGAACAGGACTGGTCCACCTTAAAGTTTGACGATGAAGATGATGTTCTTCTGCTCATAACCTCTGCCTTTTTTGCACCAGACATACCACTGATCCATAGGTCCAAAAAGTTCCAGTTTGGTCACATCACTCTATAAAACATTCTTGCAGAACTCCTCGTGTCTATCTAAATTAATTTTAACATGTTCACGCCGGCCTTTTTGTTCTTCTTGGTCAAGAGTGGTATTCGGCATGATGTCTCAACACGAAGGCCATAATTGTCTAGTGTTCTTCTTAAACACTGCATTGAAATGTTTTTCCACCTTTCGTTGGGTCATCTTACAAGTCTTTGGTTGTACATTGCAGGTTTTTCCTCAGTTTTTCTGATCAAACATTTTATGATATTGTGCTTTTTTGTTCAACACCTTCAAAGGTTTTCTGGTGCAACACATTTTAAACTAACGAACAAGGCTGCCAACTGTGTCTCTAGGAACCTTTAATGCCTTGGAAATCTTCATATAGCCTTAGATTTTCTAAAGTAATAAAATTATTTATTCTCTGTAGCGTCTCTATAGCTTTTGTGAGAGCTCTTTTGACTTTGTCATATTAGTCACTAAAACCTTAGCATATAAATGGGCTAACTGTATGTATGTGTAACAGCACAAGCTAATTCTCATTTCTAATAGAGTTTCTAAAGGCTTAATTATGTTTTAGGACAATTTTGTTCCCCATAAGTGACTAAAAAAACAGCAATGTTGAACAGGGGTTGAATAATTATGACATAGCTGTGTTATTAAAAAATCCTAGAACTCAAAAATATTGACATTATCACTTTTAATATGCCAGTATTCATTTATAGATGCAATTTTTATAAAGTCCTGGCTCTTCAGAAAAGATTGTATTGGTAAAGTACAGTCTCTGGGGGGCTCTCTGGGACTTCTACTGTTAAAAAATCTCAATAGTAGTGTAAAAAACACCCTTTTACTGTACCTTGTCAAAATCGGCTCTGCAAAATATCAACTTATTATATTGCATGTTCCTTTAAATGCAAATAAGCTCTGCTCGCCCCGCCCCTCTCTGATGTGGGATTATGAGCCGTAGTGTTTACTTTAGCCGCATTTAGCTGCATTTAGTGGCAAAACTTGCCAACAAGCACATTATTAAGAAAGGCTGTTTGCAAAGATCCATAAAAAACCCTTATACTCACTTCTGCTGTGGGTGAAGCTGCATCACAAATGATTTAAACTAAAAGAGATGCATATGCAGATCAGGATCGGTGTTTTCCTTTCAAAACCAAAAGTAACGTTTATCCTCTGCGTCTTTAGCGGCTCAGATGTCGGAAGTAAATGACGACTGCTGTGTTCATATTACATCCAACAACAGAACACCTCAATCGCTCAATCTGAGATATTCTTTTCTGAGTCACACAATGGCGATCAGAGTCAGACTGTTTCAGCTCGGTGAGGGCGGGGCTAAGGTAAGGCGCTCATGTCAATCAACTCTCGTGGGAGGGGCCTCCGTCTGTGTGTCGTCACACCCACAAGAAGCTGAGAATGACCTGATTTTAAAAAGGAGATATTACTTTTAAAGATTAAAAAAAACACTGGGTGGTCATCGGATGCAAAACTCACTTTGGCATGTTGTTTGAACATTAATGTGTGTTGGCAGTTTGTGGACACAACCACCCTACAGTGATACAAATCCACCCAGTGGTATTTTTTTATCTTTAAAAGTAATATCTCCTTTTTAAAATCAGGTCATTCTCAGCTTTTTGTTGCTGCAAAGGCACACAAACAGAGGCCACTCCCACGACAGTTGATTGACATGAGTGCCTTACCTTAGCCCCGCCCTCACCGAGCTGAAACAGTCTGACTCTGATCGCCATTGTGTGACTCAGAAAAGAATATCTCTGATTGAGCGATTGAGGTGTTCTGTTGTTGGATGTAATATTAACACAGCAGTCGTCATTTATTCCAGACATCTGAGCCACTGAAGATGCAGAGGATAACGTTACTTTCGTTTTTGAAAAGGAAAGCACCGATCCCGATCTACATATGCGTCTAGTTCATGTGAATCGTTCCTGATGCAGCTTCACCCACAGCAGAAGTGAGTATAAGGGTATTTTATGCATCTTTGCAAACGGCCTTACTTGATATTGTGCTTGTTGGCAAGTTTCACTGCTAAAGTGGCTAAAGTAAACATTACGGCTCATAATCCCACCTCAGAGAGGGGCGGGGCAAGCAGAGCTCATTTGCATTTAAAGGGACCATGCAATAAAATAAGTTGATTTTTTGCAGAGCTGATTTTGATAAGGTAAAAGGGTGTTTTTTTTTACACTACTATTGAGAATTTTTAACCAAAGCATATTATAGACTTTTCATTAAGACCCTAAAGAATCATCTGAACTTGTGGAAAATGGCCATTCGATTCGATTCAATTTAATTTAATTTTTTAATATACAAAGTATTTATTTTTGCACTGCCATTTTTGAATATCAGATATTGTTTAAGAACAACCGCTGAAGCAAACAAACAAATAAATACTTAAATAGGAGATATAGAGATCTTAATGGTTTTTATTTAATTTTATTTTTTCGTTTTACAAAATGGCAGTTTTAGAGGTGAAATGTGACGTGCATGTTCTTGACAGGTCGCAGTGATTCGCATTTCAGATCCAGCCACACACACACACACACACACACACACACACACACACACACACACACAGACAGACAGAGGAGGAGAGAGAGCAGGAGAGAGAGAAGGAAAGAGAGGGAGAGCGCGATCTGGATTCGCTACTTTCATTCGGCTCACTGAGGTTTCAACTCGCGACACAAGCGGCTGTCCGTCACTCTCACCTGCTGAAAATGATCCTCAAATTCACCTGTCTGCTCGGATTGCTGCTCTGCGGCTGTCAAGGTAAATAGCTCAACATTTAAACATTTAAGTGGGCGGTCAAACAGCGGCCACAACTTGGGCAGCTCCAGCTCTCTGCATGTCCTCGGTCGAAGCTGAGAGGGAAATCGGGTGCTTTTGGTTCTTATATGGATGAAAGACAACAGTTGTGCTGCTATTTGAACGAAAAGAGCCTGTGTGAGGAGAATACATGCGTGCCAGGATGTTTACTGTTGACTGCTTCCAGATAATTTCTGATTAATTGCACCCGCGCTTTCTGCAGTTAAACCTTCATCTTCTGAGGAGAACATCACTGTTATCGACGAGCAGCTGATCAGATGTTACGAAATATGATTGATTTCATTAACACAGCGATCACTGTACTCTAACAGACTATAATTCATACGCTGTCTGTAGTTTTGTGAGATAACAATCCGTGCGTAATTTTGCGTTCCCTTTTGTGACGCGCAGTTATTGTTTTCTTCCTAATCTGATTGATTTATTTTTATTGATTTGTTCGTCCAGCTTGTTCTTAGTTTTTATCTGTGTCTCGTAACTTGATGGATTTATTCATAAGAATGTGCGCTGCGATGTTTTATAACAGTCGTAAACTCTGAAGAACGCTTATTAAATCCTGGCACGCGCGTTTGGAGGTGACACTCCAGCGCGTAACGTTATATTTACAACGCGACTGATTTATTCCAAAAGCTGTTTGTTGGTTTCTGTGCATGAGATAAACTGTGCCTGAGAGTTTCAGCACTGCGCGACGCGATGGAAAACAGAACGCTTTTCTTATTAAAATAATTCGTTTACTTCTCCACTTCTTGTTCATTATAACGCTCGCGTTCTGGATCGGTCGCGTCGCGTCAGATGAATCCAGTGTCTTTGGCAGAACGACAGGTGGAGGTAGAGGGCTGTTCACTGTCTTCAGTATAAACATCTCTCTGTTCACCAGCATACAGATCTTGCTTTGGGGAAATCTTTGCGAGAAGGCTCTGGGATTTTCTTTAAATTAGTCTTGGGGGTTCTGCCTGTCTTAATCTGTTTAGTTCTAGTTAATAACTGTTTTGCTGAATCAAGTGTTTTAGCAGCCATTGTTCTTGTTAATAGTGCATAAAATAACTTGATATGTCTGTGGAATTAAACTACTTGTTGTTTGGGCTCCTAAAGCGGTTTATGTAATTGATTTTTGGACATCTATCGCTACTGAATGTGTTCAACTCGCATGCAAGCATTAAAGGGTTATTTCAGCCAAAAATGAAAATGATCCCAATATTTACTCTCCCTCCAGGTATTCTAGGTGTATATGACTTCCTTCTTTCAGTCGAATCCAATTGGAGTTAAAAAATTTAAAAAATATCCTGGCACTTCCAAGTTTTAGAATGGCATTGGCAGGTGTTTCTCTTCATCAGTCTAAAACAAGTCCAATAAAGTGCATCCATCCATAATAAAAAAAAGAGCCTCAATGGTCTCCTGTAGCAAATCAATGCATTTTTGTAAGAAAAATATCCATATTTAAAATGTAATAATCACTTTAATCGAGCTTGCACCAACTAGATTAGAGATGCACTGATTCCGATTTTTTGTAGATTCTGATTTTCTTTCCAAGACAGCATATACAAACAAAAATCTTTACTTTTATTCAATGCAAAACAAATTTACTTGAATAAAAAACTGATGATTAAACATTTTACAATTTGTTACAGATGTTTTCTCACTTAAACAACTCTCAAAATAATGCTCTGTGACTAGAAAGAGTTAGAAATGACAATTGACTGAAAATTAGCTGCTGTATATAACAAAACAGATGTAATTTCCAACTGTGTTCAGAAATTACACTGTAATTTTTCCCCCTAACCTTTTTAAATGTCATCTGTCACATCAAATGCTTACATTGCGTTGAGTTATTGAGTTAGAATAATAAGAAACTGTAGTTTTGTTACCATTCAAACAAAATCAGTATCAACAAACAACATCTTTCCACAGCAGAGGAAGCAGAAGCTGCATCTGAAGTGGCATATTTACACTTCTGTTTGATCAAGATGAGGTGCCATAAATTGATTTAAACCACAAAATTGTAAATGCATAAATAATTTCATAAGATGAATGTCTTAAATACTTTTTAAACATATGAATAAGAAATGTTGGGGCAAATGCAGTGGTACTTTTGAATATTAAAACCAAGCCACCAATAGGTGGCAGCAAATGACTGTTTGAATGAGTGAGTCATTTAGTCCTTCATTGAACAGATTCATTCAAATGGCTGATTCATTCAGGAATGAGGCAAGCGCCTGTCTTTATGAATGGGTTACTGAATCATTGACTCACTCAGTTCATTAAAAAATGTGGATTCGTTCAGTAACAAAACACTGTGTAGCTTGGAGAATCACAACAGTTCTGCGGTGGCACTGGTTGCAAGTATTTTCTGCACTGAAATTTAACAAAAACGATATTGTTTCTAAAATGTAAGTCACTCAATTTTAACTTCTTGTTTATAGAACTACTATTGTATAAAATCAGTATCACATTGCAATCATGTTGATAATTCAGGAAAACATCATGCAATGATGTTGCATGCAGTATGCATCTATAACTTCTGCGAGGGCTGTTGCGCTCATTGGTTTTGCATTAAGTTTCTCTCACATACTAATTTAGGCTGCACAACACATCTGGCACAACAAAAAATAATTTTCAGTCACCGTAAGTGTGACGTCAAAACCGATCATGCGAAAAACTGGCTAATTCCAGTCTCTGGCTGGTTGATCAGTGCATTTATAATTTCGATATAAGCCAAGAGACTGTCTTTGCTAAAGTAAGGAAACTTTGCTTCCTTTGCTCTTGTAAACAAACGTTTTGTTTTTGTGCGGCTTCCGTGTACAACCGATTGGCACAAGCTTGATAAAAGTCATTATTATGTTTTAAATGTGGATATTTTTCTTACAAAAAGGCATCAATTTGATACAGGAGGCCTTTATTCACTCCCCAGAGCTGTGTGAGATACTTTTTTATTATGGATGGATGCACTTTGGACTTTTTTTTGGACTGATGAAGAGAAACACCCGCCCATGCTGTTCTAAAGCTTGGAAGCGCCAGGATAATTTTTAATGTAACTCCGATTGGATTCATCTGAAAGAAGGAAGTCAAGAGTAAATAATGGGCAAATTGTCATTTTTGGGTGAACCCTTTTTGCATTTGAGTATGCAGCTTTTTTGGATGTTTTTAGAGACTGTTACTTAAACTATAATCAGTGCTATGTATTTGATGAGCCATCACAGTGGATGTAGTTATGACAAAATTTGGCCATTTGGCTGGTTCCGAGTGCTAATTTCCCACCCTGATTGTTTGACTATTTTCCATTCCATCAAAATACTGATCATTTCAGAAATGCGTTGTGTAGCAGTATGATTTGTTTGGATTGTTTTTATGGATTTTAATGTCCGACCAGCTGTTTCAGTGATCATATCCATGTTAAATACTAGGTTGATTTAAGTAGTCAATTAATTCCATTACACACATTGGCTGCGTCCAAAACAGATGCCAGCTGCCTAGACAGACAGTGGCTCAGTTGCTGACATTTCTGCATGAAATGCTGCTCTTCAAGTCTTAGATCAGTGATTTTTCAACCTTCCTGAGATCTGTGATGCTCTTCATTGTTCAGTTTGATACTTGAAGGCCTCAGGACCCATTTGGCACCTATGGTGCTGAGAATGACCAACGTTACCTCCTAAAATGTCAGTACATGTTGAATTTAGCCTGGATTCATTTAATGATAACTTAGATCATTTTAAATCATTTTGTGATCTTTGTAAGTTTGTTGAGGAGAATCACCAGTACTAAATGAAAAATATATGATATCTAGGCAAAATATGAAAAATGTACACATCTCCATTCTGTCAAAAGTTTTCACCCCCCGGCTCTTAGTGCATCATGTTTCCTTAATGCATCAGTGAGTGTTTGAACCTTCTGTAATAGTTGCATATGAGTCCCTCAGTTGTCCTCAGTGTGAAAAGATGCATCTCAAAATCATACAGTCATTGTTGGAAAGGGTTCAAGTACACAAAAATTCTGGAAAACCAAAGAGTTTGTGGCCCTGAAGGATTCCTCTGAAGAACCGCAGACAGTTTAACTGTTCAGGACAAACAAGGGACTCACAAAGAACTATCTTTTACAGTATTTTGGTAAAATAATTAACATTTTACAGATTCTGAAAGAGGAATGTAAACTTTTGACCTCAAATATTATATCTACAAAACAGAAGCCAGCAGCACCCTAGCTAACAAAAATTTGTTCTGAGAATGTTTTGTGAACATTCCCATTAGGTTATGAAAATACTATTTCTAATTTTCAAAAAACAATTCTAAATGTCTAGTTTAAAAAAAAAAAAATTCTTGGTTATGCGAACATCGTGGGAATGTTACTATTGAATGTTATTTTTAACTTAAAGTAGTAACTTAAAAACAGCCAAACGTCCAACTAAAATGTTCCATGAATAATGTATAAATGTCAATGCTAATCGAACGTTATTAAAGATCATATATATATATATATATATATATATATATATATATATATATAACTTTAAATTAACGTTCAGTTAACGTTACTGGAACGTTTGTTCAGATGTTGAGATAACGTTCACTTTTAGGTGGGATGTCTGATATTATAGGGAAAAAAAGTGTGTAATGTTGTCAGAATGCTGATATTTAAAGATAAAAAATACTTGCTTTCTTAAAATTTGGTGCATGTGTGCATGTATAAATAATTACTGACTACTGAAGTCTGCAGTCATCCACTGAAGTATTGTGTCCTCAGGAAAAAAACGAAAGAAAATGGAGCACAAAAACACTTGCTGTGCAGATTTTCATCCTTGTCTAAAAGTGAGTTTGAGCAGGCTGAGCTAAGACTTTGACTGTGAATTTTGTAATGATAAAAATACCCTTATTGATGTTGGAGTTCAGATAATCAGTTGTAAGATGCTGAGTTTGATATTCTGCAAATGTTTAAAAATCCTCATATTCATGCACTCCGTGTTGAAAGTTAGCACTTGAGAAGCTCTTGAAATTGTCATTCATTTTATTTTGTCCTTTTGTGGTACAGAAACTGTTTGCTTAAGGGCTTTTTCTCAAGAGCTCTGCTTTGTGATTCCTCACACAGCATCACGGATATAAAAACGTTCTGTCTTCATTCCGTCTTCACGCTCAGTGTTTTTGAGGTCCGGGCTCTCGGCGCAGTGAATTATGCGCTCTGCGGCGTGGCTGCAGCTATCGTGTGCTATGTTAAGTGCCATAATTAAGAGATTTCTCTGAGTTGTGGTGAGGAATCTCAGTGGTGGGAGTATTAAAAGATTTATGTGGCGTGCCGTGCGGAGAGTATACGTCTGAAGTGCATCTCCGCTGAGATACGTGCACGCTGGGGACCGGAGAAAAGACAGTGAGAGTAATGGTCATGCTTGTACAAACACGTACGCATGCAGATGCATGCTCTCAATATGTAAGGAGACTGGAGGAACCTTTATTTACCTCTGTGCCCGGGGGAAATGGCCACAATGCAGCATCCAAACAGTTCAGAGGAATACGAAACTTACTGTAAAAATAGTATATATAGTGTACTTAAAATTGCATTAGTAAACCAGATTTCTACATTTGCTTGCTAGATTGTTTCACTGAAGATATGCTCACCCTCAGGCCATCCAAGATGAAGATGAGTTTGCTTCTTCATCAGATTTGAAGAAATGTAACATTCCATCACTTGCTCACCAATGGATCCTCTGCAGTGAATGGGTGCCGTCAGAAGGAGAGTCCAAACAGCTGATAAAAGCAGAACAATAATCCACAAGAAATTCACACCACTTTTCTTTTTAGGAGCATGGTCAAAATTTCAGGAGCACCTTCTAATCAATTATAAAAAATTACAAAAAAAAATCATATAACATTTGCCTTCCCGTTACAAGGCGATATTTGACTCCTTAAAGGGGAATTTACCTTTGTAATGGCAATTTGTAACAAATTGCATTTTTTATGTCAATTATTTTGAAAAATTATATTTTTTGAGATTGGTAAAATTTCAAATTAAAACATCAGAATCACATTCATTTACCAATCAAATGAAATCAGTATTAACAAAATGTATTTGTACTACAGATGTGGCACAGAAGAACACGAAAGTGGCTTGTAGGTGTATTTTCATGTTTAATGAGGTTTAGAGGTGGCATGAGCGCAATCAAATTCATAAATTCATGTTGAGATTAATGGTTTAAATAACTGAAAAGATGCTTTAAAAATGAAACTAAAACTGCCAGCAGGTGGGGGCAAATCACTGATTTAATTACTGAATCATTCATTCATTTGATTAGTTTGAACGGCTGATTCATTCAGTTCTAAAGAAAGTTGACTCTTTATGAATGAGTCATAAACGAAACACCGCTGTGTTTGAATGGGGATGCACAAAAGTTGAAACAAATCCATCATTAAGACGTTTTTAACTAAGCTACAAGTCCATAATCCACAATAATGTTTCCTCCAGTGAAAAAAGTGGTCTGGTCTGAATCAGGAGAGAAATCTGCACAGATCAAGCACCGTTTACAAGGCAAAACAGCTTTAAACAAATGTTTGATGTGGGACTTTTTTTTTTTTAACAGGAGGAAGTGTTATTATGGATTACGAAATATTTTAGTTAAAAAAAACATCTTGATGCATTTGTTTTAGCTTTTAGCTCCTCAAGATGTTAACTGATGGACTGGAGTGGTACTTGTGGATTATTGTGACGTTTTTATCAGCTGTTTGGACTCTCATTCTGACGGCACCCATTGACTGCATTGGTGAGGCATTGATGGAATGACACATTTCTCCAAATCTGATGAAGAAACAATTTTATCTACATCTTGGATGACCTGAGAGTGGGTGAACTATTCTTTGAAGGTAGTAGAGGTTTGATCTTTCTGTGAGCAATAGCAATATAATAAACAAAAATTACTTTGAATGACAATTTTCACTCAAAAATTGTTAGTTATTTCACAAATACAAATGTAACCTATTAAACTCAATTTTGAAGTGCAAAGACTGCAATAGTACTTTTTTGTAAAGCACACTCTAATAATCTTTGTTTTATTTAAAACTTTGATCGATGCTTGACTTCAAAAACATTTCTAATGAATAATTGCATAAACCTGTCAAGTGCAAAAAGCCTTTGCGTAGTTTATGTAACCACAAAATGCAGCATTTGGCTTGCATGCTGTAAAAGTCAAAGCGCCGCTTGATTAATGAGCGTAAGGAAGGACATATAGATACAAACCCTTGAAAACAGAACTATATCAAGCCCCTCCCTCCCAGGGGAAATATACATGAGAAAAATCATTTTAAAGTGTGGTTGCATTCAGCAGGTCTCAGAGCTGCATAAAGTGGTAATTTCAAAGATGTAGATGCGTATTCATATAATAATGTGCTTTGATTCCCGTGGGCCACAGAATCAGGACAGATTTGCATAGATTCTGCTCATAAAATACAGGTAATCCTGAGAACAGTTCACGTTAACATAACCTACCCAGCTTTCAAGACTTTTTAATCGACTTTTCATTATAAACGACATTGTCATTTATCCAAAGCCACTTCTAGTACTTCCAGTTACATTTTTCACTTCGAAGTGATGGATGAAATCCTTCAAATGTAATGTTTGTGTATGAGTTGCATTTTATTTTCACATTTATGTATTTAACAGATGCCTTTATCCAAAGCAACCTATAATAGAGGACCATAAACAATGTGACAGAGCCAACAATCAGACATCGTAAAATGCTGGTAAACAAAATGAATTGTTGAGTACTTTACTTCCCATTATTCCTCAAGAAATCCTTCAAATTTAGTGGTATACTGAACAAGAATGAAACATGCAAGTATTAAATAAACATAAATTAGTGGCAGGATTCATTACAAACAACATTTATTATAAACACCAAGCCTAAATAAATTTTAAAGCAAAAAACCATGAGGGAAATGCGCTGTAAAATGACAAACTGTGTCCAAGTTGAATGTGAGGAGAGATAAAAAGTCCATGGGATAAAACTACTCATTTTTAATTCACCAACAATTGATTTGTTGTATGGGTTGATATTTACTGATTTGTTGTCATTAACCAAATTCGAAAAACAAACAAAACAAAATGGTAATTTATACTTATTTGTGGATTATTGTGATGTTTTTGTCAGCTGTTTGGACTCTAATTCTGACAGCACCAATTCACTCCAAATTATCTATTGGTGAATTTTTAAGGCCCTAAGAAATCTGTTTAATTTTTTTTCCAAATTTGGTTTTAGTTTTTTATTTTTTTGTTTCCTATTTTAATTTTTTTAGGATTTTTTTTAGAACCAATACTGTTTGTTTGCATATGTATGTGCCTGATAAGTCCATACTTCACTTTAATTTTTCCTCCTCCCAGTCATCTTAATTTTTTTTTTTTAAATATTAGCAGTCTTTCATGTTAAATTCAATCTTGATATTGCAACAATAAAAACATTTTATTTATAAAAAAAGTATCAGCTGCAACACTAACAAGTAAAAAGAAATGTAGAATGTCTAATGTTTTCAAAAGGAGAAAATAGAACCGATACCGATTATTTGCCTGATAACCGATATGTAGAACCGATCGTTTCCCCTCAGACGTGCAGCAATCACAATCCTGTCTGCAGTTCTCAAAACACCCACGAGATGGCGGCATTCATAGGTGAATCTGATATTACAAAACCGATATCAGATTATGATAAAATGCTTAAATATCTGGAAAAATATCGGTAAGTGGACATATCGGTCGATCTCTGTTCACATATACTAGTCCATATCACGATTTGATTTAAGTGTAATGACTAATGATTAATTATTAAAATTTTTTCATTGATATTCCACAATATACAGTAAATTCAATTTTTATGACTGGATTCTGTGATTCCGTCCACGTTTTTTGTATCGCGGAAATCATAGGGCCCTAAATGTTTCTAAGCATATTCATGCATTTGGCAGACACATTGCTTAATATCTCAAAATCTGTTTCAAACAAATTGTAATTTTTGTTCTTTTCTTGTCATTTTCTTGTTCCATAAATTGTCTTATTGAATTTTTAAGGCCCCATGAATTCTGTTTTATTTTTTTTTCCCAAATTCGATTTAATTTGTCATTTTTCCAAATTCTGGATTTTTTTTTTTAAAACCGGTACCGATTATTTGCATGATTATGTGCCTGATATCCGATATGCAGAACTGATTTTTTCCCCTCAGACATGCAGCAATGACAATCCTGTCTGCAATTCTCAAAACACCCACAAGATGACAGCGTTTATCGACAATATCCAATTATAGTAAAATGCTTAAATATTGGGAAAATATCGGTAAGTGGACATATTGGTCGATCTCTGTTTTCAGATTAGAGGTCGACCGATATGGCTTTTTCTATAACCGATGCCGATGTTTAGAGGTCAGGGTCAGCCGATGGCCGATATGTGCTGCCGATTTTTTTTGGGCCGATTTTTAGGGCCGATATCTTGAAGTTCTTCCCTTTATTTGCATGCTAAAATGTCACACTAATAATAAGTGGATGCACATCATTTCTAAACTTAACATCATGAACAATGAACACAAGGAACCATCTTTCGGATCTTGATTTTGTGCACTGCACAGTATTATTATAAAAGATTTAACCAAAGTTAACCAAACAAATCGAACTGACCAAGTATTAAAGGTCCCACTTTATATTAGGTGGCCTTAACAACTATGTACTTACATTTAAATTAATAATTTGGTACAGTGTACATCCATGTTTTTACATTGTATTTATATATTTTTAAAAACCTATATGTAATTACATTTAGTAATTAATTTCTGTAATTACCACTGTTGAACCAACCCTTACACCCTAACCCACCCTGAAACCTACTCATACCACCAAACCTGCCCCTAACCTTACCCATATCCCACCTTAATAGAAGCAAAAGTGTTTTGCAATGCAATATGACCACATTAAGTACATTGTACTTTAAGTACATAATAATTAAGGCCACCTAATATAAAGTGTGACCGTATTAAATATATAAAACAGATAATATAAAAACTGTTAATCATTTACATAAAAGTTTAAGAGCTGAGATTAATGTGAAACTTTAATGTTTTAAATAACATTTTGAATACAGACATTTTAAACGATTTATATAACTGAGAGGACCTGCCAGCAGATGGTCGCAAGACACTGACTTAATTACTGAATCATATCAATCATTTGATTCGTTTGAGCAGCTGATTCATTCCTGAATAAAGCAAATGACTCTCTTTATGAATGAGAAATTGAATCATTTCACTAGATTCGTTTAAAAAGCGCATGTTAAACGTCCTAAATGTGAAGGAATGAAGGAAATCAGAATTGTGTTTCATCACAATGAACGTCTCCGCTGTGAATGGTTGCTATCTATTCCTGCTCGTGCGTTTCATGTGTGACTCCATCACAGTGACTCATCAAGGCTTCGGTTTCCACATCCTCCTCCTCTCGTGGCTCATGCCGCTAGGACGCGGAGAGCAGGGGAAACACAATATCTGCAGCCGAGTGTGAGCCGCTTCAGAGGCAGCTGCGAGTGGGCGTCCAGGCGAGCTTTCAGAGAGACACAGACTGACAGACTTTCTCACATCCACTCTCGTGCTGCGCCTCGGCCATTTCCCACAGGAAAGAACAATCGCTAATGAGATCTCTCGAAAATCTCACTTGTTTCTCCTAGACAGTGCTCCGGAGAGCATATGCTAAAGTCTTCAGCTTTTCTCTTGAGAAATAGATTTTGGTAATCTGACCAGTCTGAAAAGATCTCAACAACTTCTGGAGATTTTTCTGAGCTAGCAAGTCTGCAATCAAAAGTCAAAGTCATAAGATCAGTCCCAGTTTCAAGACATTAATAAATTGTGGATTCAGGAACATGCTGTGACTCCAGTCAGGCTGAAAGTCTGCTCTGAATGACCCATTTTGATTCTTCATGCAATAATAATAATATATATATCTGAAATAATATCTGACATAGTTCACATCTAAAATACTTTTAGGCTTAAGCTGTTAAAAAAAAAATATATATATAGGCATTAGATGAATCTCATGAAACCTGTTGACAACATTTGTTGGTCACATTTTACCTCATAATCAAACGAAAATTGTAATAATTTATCATTAATAATAATGTTAATCAAAATATAAGCAAGCAAACAAACAATAAATAGCCTAAATAAATAAAATCACTTATACTCTTTACTGTAATGTAATAAAATGATTATATTAGAGCAGCAAAACGATTAGTTGTGAATAATTTATTCAAAATAAGTTTTAAGTGTGTATATTTATAATGCATATATGAATACATGTATATTTAAAAATCTGTATGTACTGTATGTATTTGTATGCAAAAATCATTCATATTAAATTTAGATAATCTAAAATTATTATTTGTTATATATATATATATATATATATATATATATATATATATATATATATATATATATATATATATATAATCTAACATTTTTTTCTTTAATATATGCATGTATGTGTGTGTATTTATATATGAATATGATTTGAAATTGTATTTAAATATTGTATTAGTATTTGTTGTACAATTTTTTTTTCTTTTTTACTGTTGTGCTGTTTGATACTTTGATAATCACCACTAAAAATGATGACTATAACCAAGTTTAAAGTAAAATATGTGTCCCTGGTCCACAAAACCAGTTATAATAATTTATATTTATATACTATTTGAAAATCTGGAATATTAGGGTGCAAAAAAAGGAAAAAAAAAATGAAATATTGAGAAAATCACCTTTAAAGTTGTCCAAATGAAATTCTTAGCAATGCATATTACCTACCAAAAATTAAGTTTTGATATATTTATGGTAGGAATTTTACAAAATATGTTTATAGAACATCTTTACTTGATATCCTAGTGATTTTGGCATAAAATAAAAATGTATAATTTTGACCATATAGTCCATTAGCTATTGCAACAAATAAACCTGTGCTACTTAAGACTGTTTTTGTGGTCCAGGCTCACATATACAGTATAGATGCATTATATTGATCATTTAGAGATAAAAAAGGTGCTTACTTTTTAAAAGCACTGTGGAAACTGTAAAAGTTTGTTTTTGTTATTTACCAAAAGTGCTTATCGTCCTGCAAAGCTATTAGTTTCAAACAGCCCAAACTTTTTTTTTTGTTCTTTTATCTGAAAGCGGCTATTTATCTGAAAGTGTTTCATTAGTCAAAAGAAGGATCTTCATTCTGTTTTATTGTGGAGATAAATAGTGCGACTCAATAATAACAACAATAACTGCAGTAGGTCGACAGTAATGAGGCCTTTGTAGAATAATCATTGATTACGGCTGAAATTAATCACGCTGCTAGAACTCCATAGGTGGCCGCGCGAGAATGGATTATATTAGAAACGCCAGATGAATGCCACACGCAACAGAAAATACCCATTTTTTAGAAACAGCTTTATAGACATGCATTAAAAATAAACACTTTTATCTGTATAGCTTTCTCACTTCCTAAAATGGGCAACTTTATTAAAATCTTATATTATCCTACTCATGCAAACTATTAAAACCACTGACTTTTTAAAGTTTAAGGGTTTACTAAAAGTGTTCTTCTGTTGTTTTAAGATTTATATTGACATTGCATACCTCTACCTTCTATGCATTCATGAAAGTGTTTAGTATAAATCACTCAGAGTGCTTTAGTTTTGAAGTTATCGTGTTACATTGTTTGCATTTGTTCCTTCTTCACTACTTGATTCTGAAGGTATGGCTTGTTTAATTATTAGGCCTTGTGGATATTTCTTTGCATTTGTCTAGTGTTGTTTGATGCAGTTTGAGAATGCGTTTAGACTTGATATTTGTGGTTTGTCTTGAGTGTGAAATATTACCTTATTTCTTGCATTAAAGCTTGTCGTGTTGTTTAATAATCTGCATTTGGCTTCACCAAATGTCAGAGTTGCACTGTAAGATATACATGTTTTTTAGTGACTGCAAAAATGGCAAAAATAGTTTCTTGGAAAGCTGGAAATGTTTGCATGCATTCATTTACTCAGTCCAAATGAATTCAATTCGTTTTTAGTCCACAAATACTACTTATCTGTCACTAATGGCTGTAATTTGCTTTTTTTTCTTACCTTGTTGTTGACATATCTTCCAAAATATGCCAGAAAATCAACTTTCTTTTTTATGTTTCTTATGCACAAATGCTAATTTTTTTTATTCTGTTTTAAAAAGTAGTCAGATTCAAAGGTTTCCATGGCTTTATTTATTAAACATTAAACAAATCTATAGCACTTTAAAATGGATAGATTTTTTTGCTTGTAATTCATCCATCCATCCATTTATTTATTTATTTATTTATTTATTTACAGATTAAAAAATTCTACACCACCACCTTATTTATTTATTTTTTTGAATGTTACAGGTCTTATTGTTTCTTATTTATGTATTTATTTATTTATTTATTTATTGGTTCATTCATTTATAAACCAAATTAACAATTGTACCACCATTTTTGAATATATTTTTGCATGTTACTGGTCTTATTGTTTGTAATTTATTTTTTATGGATTTATTTATTAACAGATTTTACAAATCTATACCACCACTTTAAAATTGCTACATTTTACTTATTTATTTATTTATTTATTTTGCATAGTTTTGCTTGTTACTGGTCATATTATGTGTAATTCATCCATTTATTTATTTATTTATTTATTTATTCATTCATACATTCATTTATTTAAAAACCAATTTAACAAATCTTTATCGCCACTTTAAAATGGAAAGTATTTTATTTATTTATTTTTCATGTTACTGGTCTTATTGTTTGTAATTAATTAATTTATGTATTTATTTATTTAATAACATTTAACAAATCTATACCACCACTTTAAAATTGCTAGATTTTTTTTTTTTTTTTGCATTTTACTGGTCTTATTGTTTGTAATTCATCCATTTATTTATTTAGTCATTCATCCATTCATTTATTTAAAAACCATTTTAACAAATCTTTCCCACCACTTTAAAATGGATAGTATTTTATTTGTTTATTTATTTATTTATTTATTCATTGATTAATTTATTTAAAAAACAATTTAACAAATCTTTATCACCACTTTCAAATGGATAGTATTTTATTTATTTTTATTATTTTTGCATGTTACTGGTCTTATTGTTTGTAATTTATTTCTTCATTTATTTATATACCACTTTAAAATGGATAGTATTTTATTTATTTATTTATTTATTTTTTGCATGTTACTGGTCTTATTGTTTGTAATTTATTTATTTATTTATTTATATACCACATTAAAATGGCTAGCTTTTTTGCATGTTACTGGTCTTATTGTTTGTAATTCGTCCATTTGTTTATTTATTTATTTTGACCTTGTAATCTACAATCAAAATATGACTTACTTGACATCTATAGTTTAAAGTATGCATGCAATAAAAACTAATTTAAAAATAAATGTGTAATTTTAAAATTGATATCAATATAAAAAAGTTATTTATAAATAAAATAAAAAACCCAATGTTTTTTTTTTTCTTGTTCAAAAGCCATTTTAATTTAGAAATTAATCACAGCTTTAATTTCATGTTGAATTACACAGATTAGGTTACATATAACTGTTGCAGTCAGCCACTGTTGTTCATTTTCTGTCTTAATTACTTCATTTTTTAACTTTAGCACTTGTATCTGTTGAGCAATGAGAATCTCTGAGAAGCAGGTTCAGTTGTAAAATCAGATTTTAGCAGTTTGATTTCAAGCCAAACATCAAAATTCTGTGGAAAACATTGGGAAATGTGCTTTGATGGTTTGTGTTTGTTTCTCTTCTTACTCTGAAATGAACAGAAATGTGCCTCTAGGAGTTTAAGCTTCACTTGATTGCTCATGTTTAGCTGCGGTAAAGAGCATGGATGTGTTGTTGTTCAGTGTAGAGTGGCCTTTCATGAGGATGAAGGGACACATCGCGTCAAAACAAGACCATCTCACGAGACGCTCGGCAGAGACTGAGCTTCAAACGCAAACTCTCAATGCTCGTGGACCGACTAATGCTGTCCAATATGTTCACGCTCATTCCTTATGGATGTGGATCTCTCTCCATCTGTCTCTCTTTTCTTGTCTGTCCCTCTCACAGAAGCAAGTTTTATTGCTCAGAAGTTGCTCTTTCGTAGCTCGGAAGATTTCCCTGCTGAAAAGTCCAGCATATGTTATGTTTTGGATGCTGGCGCCACCATAAAGCTTTTTAACCAGCAAATCATTCTTGCATGAGTAACGCCAACCTGTACAGTTAAACTGGTGAAAAACAAGACTTTGCTGGTGTTTTTACAAGCTTATTGATGATCTAAGCTCAGTTTCGATATCAACTTTTGACTCAAATGTTCTCAAAATAATAGGTAGGAAAGAGTAAAGGAGATTTTTAGCTGGAACCATGGTTCTTTATGATTCATATAATACAAGCTTGACATTTTGAGAGATAAAAAAAGAAACATAAAATCAATACCCATGCCTCCTGATGACATACTGAGGTCTTATGAAGTGAAACGATCAGTTTGAGCAAGAAACTGAAAATGATTTACATTACTATTCAGCATTGTTACTTGTAATCTAGAGCCTCAGCCAAGTGGTTCAGTTTATTAATGAATCATTCTTTTGAACTGGTTCTTTTTAGTGAATGTTTTTATGGTTTCTCTTTGTTTATGTAAAAAAAGTGAGCTTAAGAAGTTTGGTTTATTCAATTTATATGCTTTAGAAATCTAAAACGTCCGCGTTTCGCTTCAGGGTCATTCCAAGTCGATCGAATTCCAAAAGAAAAGTTTATTAACAACTCAAATCGCATGTAGCAATATCTTTAATATTTCTTGAGTTATAGGCACGCAAACTTGGGGAAAATGCAGAAATTTCTACTCAGACCGGTATGTACAATGCAGAAGGAAACAAGATACATCTCTAGTTTTAAAATTATTTGTTCCTCAGACATTCCTCTTTAAAGTCTCACATTTGGTTTTTGACCACCGAAATTTGTACTGGAGCCATATTAAAATTCCAATATCTCTTGAAATGAACCGTATATTGCCCTAAAAATGAAGATGTCAAAAGAAAAGTTTATTAAGACCCAATATCTAAAAAGGCATTAAGATATCTTTAATACTTACTGAGTTACAGGCATGCAAACTTTGGAGAAAAAACTTGAGAAGTGCCGTTTCCCCATTTTTGAACGGTTACCATTGGCATATAATGCAACAAAAATTGCTAAAGTCAACAGATTTTACTAATAGCCAATCTCTACCAATCTCTGTGTGAAAATAACATTACGATGCTGCCATCTTTCTGAAGTCATTTTTACCCCCCTGTAATATGGCTCTGAATTCTCAGGTGAAAATTGCCATTTTTACCCTCCCTTTACAAAATACTGGATTACTCAGTAAATATTCATCCATGACATTTAATATTTTGGCTTTCATTACTATACATATCATTCTTTCTTAAATTCTAATTTCAACATTATTTCTTCTTCAGACATTGTTCTTTAAATAAAATATGTATTAGCTGAATACAAAGAGACCAACGTGGTTTTCAACCACTGAAAATGGGTACTATTCAACAATCTGGACATGGAGCCTCATTGAGATCCCAATATCTCTGGGACTAAATGATGTAGGGCCTTGAAAATTAAGATTCCAAAAGAAAAGTGTATTAAAAACTAGATTCTAAAATCATATCGCAATGTCTTTATTACTACTTGAGTTATATGCACGCAAACTTTGGAAGAAGCATATTTATAGCACTCAGACAGGTATGTTTAATGCAGTAGTTTTGACAGAAGCAAACAAGATACATCTCTAGTTTCAACATTATTTGTTCTTCAGACATTCCTCTTTAATTTGAGTATAATATTTTAGAATCTGACCAACATGTGGTTTTTGACCACTGAAAATGTGTACGTTTTAGCGATTTACTCCTGGAGACATATTAAAATTCCAATATCTCTGGAACTGAACCATATATGGCCCTAAAAATGAACATGTCAAAAGGAAAGTTTGTTAAGAGCCAATATCTAAAAGGGCATTAAGATATCTTTAATACTTCTTGAGTTACAGGCATGCAAACTTTGGAGAAAAAACTTGAGGAGTGCCGTTTCCCCATTTTTGAATGGTCACCATTGGCATATAATGCAACAAAGATTGCTAAAGTCAACAGATTTTACTAACAGACCTACCAATCCCTGTAATTTGGATCTGAATCTCAGTTGAAAATTGCCTTTTTGACCCCCCTCTCTGGCAAATCTCATTGTTGTCTATGGGAATTAAATCTCATTTGTGATGTTTCCTTTACTTTCTCTTTTCCATTATCCTCATGCATTTAATAAAATTAAGCAAGTTTCTGCAGAGGACCGAAGCACTCAGCGTGAAGTGAATAAATCAATAATAATGAAATAAATCAAAAACGGAATGTAGAAATTTATTTGTAATAATTAATTAAAACGTCCTTAAATGCACCCATTAATTGTCTAACATGTTCCATTAAAAGGGAGCAATTATTCTTTTAAATATGTCAATTTTCCCTTCAGCTTTGAGGACTTTTGTCCTCTTTGTGTTTCATTGTTCAGATCACCTTTATTGTGTTTTGCCTTTGACTTTCATAAGTAATTGCCCTTTGCAAATTACAATGAAACGTTCACTGAATTCAGTGGTAAATGTTTTGTGCGTTTCATTTCAAGTCGTTCAGAAGCGTATGTGACATGTTTGCATGAACTCAGTTAATGATGTTTATCTAGTAAGGAGTAATGATGCCTCCTTTATATCAGATGCACATGTTTACTGTGGTTCTGGAACGGTTGCACCTCATGATTAAACAACGACGGCGTTAACATAAGCATTCGATTGGTTCTGCAGTAAAGTAGCATTTGCTAAACAGAGGTAATGGTGTTTGTTATCAGACGCGGTGGAATGAGGGAAGTGTTTGTTTGTGACTGAGCTGTGATACCGCAGGGGCAGTGGATGGCTTCATTTATCACAGCCGCTGGTGAAGCGTCACACACACAAACACAAACACACACACACACACACACCGCTCGCTCCATCCGTTGTCTGTGGGGCACACCGGTAAACTGTCTTGGCATTAACCACTGTTGATTACTTAACTGCATTTCCCATCATCCTCTAGTTGGTCTAGACAGCTACTGTTAGAGTACTCGAGTACGCTCTTAATATTATCTGAAAGCATAATGAAATTGGTAATTGTTTATATTACTTTTTTTTTAGTTTGTTTTCATCAAAGGCATGGAAAACATTGGCTAGTTATGATAAAAAAAAGAAGAAGAATTAACAGCGTACTCAAATTAGCTAAAATAAGTAAAACAAGTAAAACACAAGACTCCCAGTGTGTTGTTAGATAAAAAATGAATCCGTAGAAATCTGTTTAATTTTTCTCTAAATTCAATTTTTTTCCAGTTACGTTTTTCTGAATTTCTTTTTTTTTTTTTTTTAATAATTTTTTAGAAATTAAGTTTTAATGGTTACATTTTTTAACAGTCAAAAAGTATGTATAATATTTTGAATCTGATTTTTTTCCTTCCAAATTCAATTGTTTTCCATTTAAGTTTTTCTTAGTGCTTTTTTAACAACAAAAAGTATGTATAATAAAAAAACAGTATTTTTTTCAAATTCTATTTTTTTTTCCTTTGTAGTATTTTTATTTATTATTTTAAATTCTTTTTTTATGAATTGAGTTTTAATGTTTCATTTTTTGAACAATCAGAAAGTATAATTAAAATCAGATTTTTTTTCTACACATTTTTTTCTGAATTCCTTTTTTTATATAAATTGAGTTTTAATGGATACATTTAAAAAAAATAACAAATATGTATCATTGTCATTAATATATAATTAAAAAAAATGTTTTTCTCCAAATTTGAGTTTCATTTTTTTTAAATAAAAAGGTACCTTATTAATAAATGTTCATTAAGTATTTTTTGTGAATATCAATATAAATTATATTGAAATATTAAAATAACTAAAACAAAAAAATAAACAAAAAAATATATATTATATTAAAAAAAATATATATTAAACATCTAAAAAAAAAACGGTGCCGCAAAATTACTACAAAATCAACTAAAATTACATAAAAATAAATTTAAATTATGTGCTAATCAAATATAAATTGAACAAAATAACTTCATTATAAAACACAATAAAAAATAGATATCTTTTTTTCTCTCTCTCTCTGTTTTTCTCGCAATCCAAGTATTAGTTCCCAATGCATTGAATCATGATATATATCATGATTTGCATTGTTAACCTGTCCTACTTTATGCTTACATGCTGTAGTTATTTAGCTTTCTTGCAGTCTGCATGCACAGATGCCATTTATGCAATTTCCCTCACAGTCATGGTGCTATTTAAGCCCACTTAAGGTTGTTTTTATTGCGAATTAAACCACTCTGGTCAATTATTTATCAAAATAATCATTAGTTTTTTTTTTTTTTTTGGCTTGCAATATTGCTCCCAAAAGCAAAGTACAATTATTTAATTAAACTAAATGACCATTCTGTATTTTTGCATGATTACAGCATGGTCTCCAATGAGTACTGACATTTGCTCCATTTGAAATGGTACAACAATTACTGTATTTTTTAAACGGATTCCATTGTGGCCATGCACCCACTGACTTCCTTGGTCATACTCATGTAGAAAATACTATGCTAAATAATGCATGATAGTGTTTTAGAATGTAATTAGTGTACAGTAAATATGCGTGATATTCAATAACCCATGCATGCTTTTCAGACTACAAATGGCTGTTTTCATGGATGCATCTGCAGAGCCATAAGATGAAACGCTAGTATTTCACTGGCTTTCCACAGATTATAAATTTAAGCTTATCTTATCTCATAGCTCATTCCAAAACAGTCATATTTTCTATAAGTTATATACAGATGAGACGTCCTTGATGCTACCTGATGCATGACACATTTTAAAAGTATTTGTAAGAACAAAATGATTGCATCTGCATTTTTCTTGAACAGCGTGCTTTATAATGAGATAAAAGTTGAGCTCATGAGCTATAAAACACTCCATTTGAGTCCCACGGCTGACCCGCTTCTTAACCGCATCGAGTCCCATGGTTTCAGCAGATCTCTGCGGGCGCGTCCGCGGACACAGCGCTGCTATCCTAATCCAGACGTTTACAGTTTCAAAGGCGAGCATGGCTCTCCTCGCCCTCTCTAAGTGATGCAAGCAGCCACCAAAGCGGAGGAGAGAGCCAAAGAGCATATAATGAAAGCAAAGACGGACGAGAGTTGCCGGGCTGCGGCTCCCAGAGGATTGCGGATCCAGTGTGTTTGGTCCTTCGCTCGCTGCTTTGAAGCTGCATTGATGTGTAATAAGGGCTATGGGGAGATGGCCTGGCCTTCAGGTCCTCAGCAGAGCAGAGGGAAAGTGGCTAAATACAAAGGCACCAGTGGGAGGAAAACTAGAAATGAGAGAAGGGTTGTTGCGTGTCAAATCAAGCTAATTTGAAAAACTTCCCCGGCTCAGATTTTTGAGTTTGCTTATATTTTTTGTATAGTGGTGAAAGCCAAAATCTTAAATGTCATGGAGTTAATATTTACTGAGTAATGCAGTCATTTTTGTAGAGGTGGGCCAACGTGACAATTTTCACTTGAGATTCAGAGCCAAATTACAGGGGGGTAAAACTAACTTCAGAACGATGCCAGCATCATAATGTTATTTTTACACAGAGATTTGTAGTTCTATTAGTAAAATATGTTAACTTGACCAATGTTTGTTGCATTATTTGTCAGTGGTGAACATTCAAAAATGGAGAAACGGCACTTTTCAAGTTGTTTTCTCCAAAGTTTACATGCCTGCAATTCAAGTAGTATTAAAGATATCTTAATGCCTTTTTAGATATTGGGTCTCAGCAAACTTTTCTTTTGGCATCTTGATTTTTAGGGCCATATATTGTTCATTTCTAGGGATATTGTCATGTCATTATTGCTCCGTGTGCAATTTGTTAAAATGTATGCATTTTCAGTTTTCAAAAATCAAATAGGGGTCACTTTGCAAAAATATATTACTAATTTTCTTTTAAAGAATAATGTCTGGAGAACAAATAATAATAAAATAAATAAAATAAGCAAAAAAAAAAAAACTATGGTTGAATATTTTTTACTGGGTCATCCACTATTTTGTAGAAGGGGGTCAAAATGTGTCAAAGATGGCAGCATCATAATGTTATTTTTACACAGAGATTGGTAGTTCTATTAGTAAAATATGTTAACTTGACCAATGTTTGTTGCATTATTTGTCAGTGGTGAACATTCAAAAATGGAGAAACGGCACTTTTCAAGTTGTTTTCTCCAAAGTTTACATGCCTGCAATTCAAGTAGTATTAAAGATATCTTAATGCCTTTTTAGATATTGGGTCTCAGCAAACTTTTCTTTTGGCATCTTGATTTTTAGGGCCATATATTGTTCATTTCTAGGGATATTGTCATGTCAATATTGCTCCGTGTGCAATTTGTTAAAATGTATACATTTTCAGTTTTCAAAAATCAAATAGGGGTCACTTTGCAAAAATATATTACTAATTTTCTTTTAAAGAATAATGTCTGGAGAACAAATAATAATAAAAAAAATAAAATAAGCAAAAAATAAACTATGGTTGAATATTTTTTACTGGGTCATCCACTATTTTGTAGAAGGGGGTCAAAATGTGTCAAAGATGGCAGCATCATAATGTTATTTTTACACAGAGATTGGTAGTTCTATTAGTAAAATATGTTAACTTGACCAATGTTTGTTGCATTATGTGTCAAAAGTGACTATTCAAAAATGGGGAAATGACACTTTTCAAGTTTTTTCCCCAAAGTTTGCATGCGTGTAACTCAAGAAGTATTAAAGATATCTTAATGCACTTTTAGATATTGGGTCTAAACAAACCGTCCTTTTGGCATCTTTTAGGGCCATATATGGTACAGTTCTAGAGATATTGAAATTTCAATATGGCATCATGTGTAATTTGTTGAAATGTACACATTTTCATTTGTCAAAAATCAAATGTGGGTCACTTTGCAAAAACATGATACTGCATTTTCTTTAAAGAGGAATGTTAGAAAAACAATAATAGTATGTGAATGATAACGCTAGTTTCTTCAGCAAAATATAATGTTTTTTTAATTGTTCTAGTCCTGTTGTAGTAGCTCTCGAATGGCTTCTTTTTCTCAAATGAGTTTTTACAGCTGGGTGTTTTTAACATTAGGAGAAGATTCCGCTCTGCATCCTTTAACTCTATCCATGTTGATGTCCAAGCTCTCTGTAAACTAACCTGGGGGTCACCGTTTGGTTTGGTTTGGTCATAACCGGTCAAGGTCGGTGAGGAAAACCGACGCAGGCGATGGTCCTGTTAGCATCGCTTAAAAGTGAAAAGTAACCAGAGCCGGCTGGACTCGACTGAATAACCCTTGGAGTTCTCCTCCAAGACAATAAGAAGAGCGATGATGGGACCGCACAGGTCGTGTGGCCTCGGGGTAGAGTTAGCAAGCAAAGTAAATCCTTCAACACGGCTTCACCTAAACCCATAAACTCAGGTGTAGCCGCTGGGAAAGGAGCTCTAGCCGGAAGGTGCCACAATCCGCAGATTAATTGGCCGAGCCGCAGCGCTAGGCGGCTTCATTTAGAGCAGTCATGCTACATAAACTCCACTATGAACAAGCCGTTCCCTCAAGGGCCCGAGCAACCTCCAGCAGACTCCCGAAATAACAGCGGTCTCGCTGGCGTCCCTCGATATTCAGCGCGGATAATACCCACGTCCCCAGAAGCCGCAATAACCACCGCGCTACGGCCAATAGGCCCTCCTCGCCAGCGCACACGCTTTGTTTTCCACCTTTATGAGGTCGGTTTGTAGGATGTTTTCTCTTTTCTTTTCTCCTCTTTTTCAGCCTCTGTCGGTCACTTTATCCCGAGGATTGACCCTAGGGTTTGGGCTGCATTTCAAACTCCTCTCCCAAGTCTCCAGATTAGTGTTTTCAATTATTTATTTATTTTATTTTAGACAGCAGCCTCACTCATGGATGAAAGAACATACAAAAATACTACTAGCAGTTGTTTTAGCTGCTGTTTTGAGCAGTCTTTCTCATTCATTCATTCAAAATGAAATAACTATGACCTTTTTGACGTTGACTCTACTAATAACTTTAGTAGATTTATATATTGTCTTGAATGCAATCTGTCTTTATTCATTTATTTATTTATTCGAAATGAAAATACCTACGACCTTTTTGACATAAAGTACTTGTTGCCTCTACTAATGAGTGCAGTCTGTCTTTATTTATTTATTCATTTATGCATGCATATTTACCTATTTTAAATAAAACAGCAGTTTTTTTAGTAAAGGCAACAAATACTTTAAGTGTTGCAATAGTTCGGCATTTATTTATTTACACTGCTCATTGCCTATTTTAAAATACTTGTTGCATCTGCTAAAAATTTTATTTTATTTAAATGTATTTTATTTTATTTTTAGCAGCCACACTTATGGACGAAAGCACACAGAAATACTATATACCTTTTTGACATTGCCTCTACTAATAACTTTAGTAGATTTATATATTGTCTTGAATGCAATCTGTCTTTATTTATTTATTTATTTATGCATGTTTACCTATTTTAAATAAAGTATTTGTTTCCTTTACTAAAATACCTCCTTTAGTTTAGCTGCTGTTTTAAGTGTTGCAATTGGTCGGCATTTATTTATTTATTTATTTATTTTAGACAGCAGCCACACTCATGTATGAAAGAACATACAAAAATACTACTAGCAGTTGTTTTAGCTGCTGTTTTAAATGTTGCAATCTTTTTTATTCATTTATTTATTCATTCAAAATGAAAATACAGATTTGGCATTAAGTACTACTTGTTGCCTCTACTTATGAGTGCAATCTGTCTTTATTTATGCATGCATACATGTATATTTACCTATTTTAAATAAAGTTTTTGTTGCCTTTTAAAAAACTGCTGTTTTAAGTGTTGCAATAGGTCAGCTTTTATTTATTTACACTGCTTATTGCCTATTTTAAAATACTTGTTGCCTCTGCTAAGACATTTTATTTTATTTTATTTCTATTTTTTATTTTTATTTTATTTTATTTCAATTTTTTATTATTTTATTTTATTTTATTTTATTTTATTTTATTTTATTTTATTTTATTTTATTTTATTTTATTTTATTTTATTTTATTTTATTTTATTTTATTTTATTTTATTTTATTTTATTTTATTTTATTTTATTTTATTTAGCAGCTACGCTCATGGAAAAAAGCACACACAAAAATACTATTACCAGTTGTTTTAGCTGCTGTTTTAAGTGTTGCAATTATTATTATTATTAATAATTATTTATTCATTCATTCATTCAAAATTAAAATACTTATGGCTTTTTTGAGATGAAGTACTTGTTGTTGCCTCTACTAATAGCACTTTCATTTAATTTATATGTTGTTTTGAGTGCAATCTGTCTTTTATTTATTTATTCATTTATACATGCATGCAAATAAAATATTCACCTTTAAAAAATTTCAAATTAATATTTATTTCTTATTAAAAAAAAATTCACCTCTAAAAATACTTCTAAAAATTCTATTTTGCATGTTGCTGTATATAAATGTATCTTTCTTTCTTTCTTTCTTTCTTTCTTTCTTTCTTTCTTTCTTTCTTTCTTTCTTTCTTTCTTTCTTTCTTTCTTTCTTTCTTTCTTTCTTTCTTTCTGTTTTCCATTTTCTTCTTCTGTCTGTCCATCTATAAAAAATGTTGGTTGCTTCTCCTTAAAATACTTGCATTGGTTTAGCTGCTGTTTTGAGTGTCACAAAATTTAATTTAATTTAATTTTAGTTTATTTTATTAGATAGTTATCACCTATTATAAAATGTTTGTTGCCTCTGCTAAAAATACTTGCATTGGTTTAGCTGCTGTTTTGAGTGTCACAAATTTAATTTAATTTAATTTAATTTAATTTAATTTAATTTAGTTTTGTGCAAGTAAAAATACTTGCATTTGGTTTAGCTGCTGTTTTAAGTGTCGCAAAATGGATTTGATTTTATTAGCTACTTATCTATTATAAAATGTTTGTTGCTTCTGCTAAAAAATACTTGCATTGGTTTAGCTGCTGTTTTAAGTGTCACAAAATGTTGTTTTATTTTATTCTATTTTTATTTTATTAGCTACTTTATTAGCTACATTGGTTTAGCTGTTGTTTTTAGTGTTGCAATATTTAAAATGAATCATTACCCATTTTAAAATAAAACATTATTAATAAAATATTTGCTTATAAATATTTCCATTGTTTAACTAATGTGTTAGTGTTGCAATCTTGATTGATTGATTTACTTGCTCAATTTTTTAACTAAAAACATAATACCTCTTTTAAAATCGAATGTGTAAAAAATGTTGTCGCCTCTACTAAAAATACTTGCGGCTTGGTTTAGCTCCTGATATAACTGTTTTGATCTTTCCTGTTCATTCATTCACTCATTCATTTATTTACTTGCCCTGTTTTTCCAATAATAAAATAAAAGTTAATAATAAATAATAAAAGTTCTTGTTTCTTGTAGCTCAGACCGTTGGGGTGCGTTTCAGCTTAGTGTTTTTCACTTTAGACAGCCGCCACACACACAGACGACAGCATGCACGCTATTTCTAGACAACTGAATGAGATAAGGCTTGAGAACTTGAGTACAAAAGACTTGACAATAGTAATAATCAGTGTCCAAGACCTTTCTTCGGTTTTTCTGGTTTATTCCCAGCTGATCAGATTAGCTGCTATTAGCATCCTTTTCATTATCTAAAGCCTCAAATCCGCTCCGTGATTCAGAAGGATCAAATCAGACGCTCCACAAATAACAATGATGGGCAAACCAAGGCCGTTGTGTTGGGATTAAGCAGATGGGAGGCTTACGGACACTTCCGTGAATCTCTGTGACAATAAAAGCGCATTTCTGATGCCACGGAAGGTCGAAACACTTTCTGAGGGATCTTTATGTTGTATAAACCTGAATGGATGTGCTTCATTGAACTCCACCTCACTAACTGGACTTTCTGCAGTCGAGTGGATAAATCAAATCTTTGACAGACGCAGTGATGCGCTTCATTTGATCTGTCCATCACTCACATACTGTCTATTGGAAACCTTTGGCCGTTGATGCAAACTCATCTCGCCATTGGAAAAGTCATTAACAGTGCCTATGCATGAGTGGCATGACCAACATTTTATATCAACTTATTTATTTGCTTGTATGTGTTTTTTTCTTTCTTTTTTCCAACCCTCATAATGCATTCAAAATCAACATTTTCACATTCCAGATCAGTTTGGACCCAGAGAATTGTTGATTTTTATGAAATGGCCATAAATTCAACTTTCAGCTGGAAAGAAATAATATATATATATATATATATATATATATATATATATATATATATATATAATATGAAATAAAATACAAAATAAAATAAAATAAATGCAATTATATATAATATATATTTAATTAGCCATGGATTTTTTTTTTCAAAATTAAATTCTTCTAAATGTAATACTGATTACATTTCCTAAAATACTTCCATTGTACAAATAATAATAATAATAATAATAATAATAATAATAATAATAATAATAATAATATTGTAAAAATGTTGTTTTATGAAATAGTCACACTGTAAAAAGTTTTTTTTTAAGTTTAATTAAGTTAAATTTTTTTAAGTTAAATCAGCGTAAAACTACAAGTTATTTTAACTTATTACAATAAAAATTAGTTGATATAACTTGTGAGTTTAAATGACTTAAGTTGATTTAACTTAAAATCTTAAGGCAGCTGCTAAACCTAAGTTTATACGTTGAAACTGGTGAAAACTTTTTACAGTGCATGGCACTGCAACTTTTAGCTGGATGAAATAAAAATTATTAAATAAATTAATATTATTAAATAAATAAAACAAAAGCAATTGTATATAAATTTATTTAATTAGTCATGTCTTTTTTCAAAATAAATTTAATACTAATACTAATTTAATACTACCATTGTACAAATAAAAATATTTTAAAAATGTTGTTTTTTGAAATAGTCGTAACTTCAACTTTCACCTGGAAAAAAAATGATAATAAAAAAAATAAAATAAACACAAGCAATTTTATGTGAATTAATTAATTTAACTATCCATGCCTTTTTTAAATTAAAGTCTTGTTTAATTTAATACTTATTAGAAAAAGTAGTGTAAAAATGTTGTTTTCTGAAATAGTCATAACTTCAGCTTTCAGCTGGAAAAAATAAATAAATTTAATTAATGTATTTAATTAGCTGTTCCTTTACTTATTACATCTACTAAAAATACTTTTTTAATTTAACTTTTTAAATATTGTAAAAATGTTGTTTTATGAAAAAAAAACCTTTCAGCTGGAAAAAAGTAAATAAGATACAAAAGCATATAAAAACAAATAAATTAAATTATATATAAATTAATTTATTAATTACTGTACAAATAAAAATATTGTAAAAATGTTTAAAAAAAACTTTCAGCTGGAGAAAATAAAATAAAAAATATAAAATAAAATAAAGTAAATAAAGACAAATAAATGCAATCATATATAAATGTATTTAATTAGACATGCCTTTTTCCAAATTAAATTCTTGTTCAATTTAATACTACAAAAAAACTTTCATTGCACAAATAAAAAATATTGTAAACATGCCGATGCTGATGCTCAGTGACTCTCAATGCATAATCAGAATGGTGAAAGGCATTATTGTTGATGGTTGTTGATGAAGACGACATGATTTACAGCTCATTAATTGATCTCAGGCATTGCTGCAAAGCCTCATATAATATTTAATGAGGGGCGGGGTTTAAGATGCATGATTGTAGTGTCTACACACAAACAGATTCAGATTCAGTTCTATTGTGTTTGTTTTCTTCAAAACGTTTGCTGATTTCTGCAGTAGTGCTTTTGGTAATTATAGTAGACGAGTAGATTTAGCTCGTCCATTTACAGTAAGCGCTTCACATCTGTGCACATCATCATGCTCAGCGTGTGCTTTGAGATCAGACGTGTCCGTACCTCAGTCCTCCCTCTCGCTCGCGCTGTAATTCCTCTTTTGTGAGTTTCCGGCTCACGAGCCACATGATGATTCAGCAGAAGTGCATGTAAAACAGCCACCAGCCCCAAACAACCTCATTTATCTACTTCTCATTGCTGCTTATAGAGCAGTGCCATTTGTCCACATCTCATCTACTCTTCATTCGCTATACATAGCACGAATTCATCATTCTTATTGGTTAATGTTTTACTTACTGTGAACATGCCAACCGCCTTACGCACTCGAGCAATAAATAACAGTGCATGACTCACTGTATATTTTTTTATTATTTATTTTTTTGCTAAAGGAGTAGAGTATGTATATAAAATGCTTTAAATTAAATTAAAATGTTAAGGTATATAAAGTAAAAAAAAAAAAATTTTTATTAATGTTATAGTTAAATATATTTTATTTTAATATATTTGAATAATTTTTATTACTTTGAATAATATTTTATTATTTTTATAGTTTTTTTCTAACCTGTTTTCTCATTTTCTTATATATATATATATTAAACTGTAAGATATATTATCTGTAAGTAAAATGTATTGTACTATTATTAGCAATGTTATTTCATGTTTTTATAAAATCAAAATATATTAAAATAAAATATATATTAAAGTATAAAAGTTACATATCAGTTATTTTTTTAAATAATGCATTTTATATTTTAATACTTGTCTTATAAAAATATTTTTTATTAAGGTTATACTTTACTTTTACTTTATATGTTTTATATATTTTCTATTATTTTAATTTTATTAGTTGAGTTTTAGTGTTCTTGCAAATATTTAAAATATATTAAAATATACGCTTTTTAATTAAACTACAATATATTAATTTTAAAAATCCACATTTTTAATATACCTTATACTTTATTATATTTTATAGTTTGTATATTATAATTTTATTAGTAATTTTTAATGTTTTCAAATAACATTTAAATATAATAAAATTGATTATTAATTTTTAAAATAAAATATCTCATACTATTTATATTTTCATGTGTTTTAATGTTTATGAGCAATGTTTTTCATGTTTTATAAAATTAAACTAAATTAAAATAAAATATATATTAAAGCATAAAATGCATATGGATTGTTATTGTAATTTACATTTAAAACCTGTCTTTCATATTTATTTGAAATCTTCTTAATATTTTTGTTGCTTTTCAATTTGATTTTAAAATTAAAATGTTAAGATATATAAAGTATAAGAAATATTGTTTTAATTAACGTTATACTGATATGTTTTAATTGTTTTATTTTTAGATTTCATGAATATTTGTTTGGTTTTTCTAACCCATTTTCTCCAAAGGAACTAAGTATGGATTGTGTTTGGTAATGGTGTTGATTATTTGCAATGCGCATCTGCATTGTTTTAGCACTTGTATATACTGATGGCGGTGTAGGGTTGTGGGACGGGTGGGTGGATGGCATCTGAAGAGGTCGGGATGTTCAAGAGAGTAATCAGAGTAAAAGAATAATCACGGCAATAGTCCTCATCGCCTAATCACTTTTTCAGCCCCATTCATATTCAAATGAGAGGCAGACAAGAGCAGCACATGCTCATCAGCCCCTTTTGGAGGAAAAAAACACAACATATGATTGGAAACACTCATTACTTCTGTCTTACAGCTCATCAGCTCAGACGCGCTGCTGGGAATCGACTGCAATCTTGCTGAGAGAATATGCTTAACTCCCACAAATGTCTTAACTTTGTGCTAATGTTTAAAAGCTTTGCTTTAAGGAGGCAGAGAGAGTTTTGTTCTGGTGATGGTTGAAGAAACTCTCTAAAGGGTTTGCTTTGATGAGAATCTGTAGGCAGTGCTTTTAAAACATTTAAATCTCGGAGCTAGTTTAGGCTGGTTAAGGGAATACTGGAGTTTGGCTAAAGATAAAGAGCTTTTACTCACCATGTCTTACTAAGGCTTGCTTTGTTTGTTTTTACAGTTGAAAAATGCAAAGGAATAGTTTAGCCAAAAAATAAAAATGTGCTGAAAATGTACTCACCTTAAAGTCAAAAGTTAACATACACCCTGAAGATTCTGCAAAATATTATTTTTATTTTTTATTTTTTAGTTTTTCACTGAAAATGTCCATCAGAGCTCTTGCATTTACAGTTTTGGTTTGGCATGCAAGCTAAAACTAATATTTTGTGTCATTGACAGTAAATTTATTGTATCATGTTTTTGTAATCTCTAACAAGTCAATATTCATTGAAAATCTTTCCCCTCTTAAGTTGCATTTGCAATTCTTTTTCAAAGTGTGCATGCATGCAAACTAATTTTTTATGTCAGTAACATCAAACCTGTCGCATTGAGTATTGATGCACCAAATTTGAGTATGCACACATGCATTAGATTTTCAGTGGATAATGGAGAAAACTCTGATCTACTACTACTTTTATGGCAGTTGTGCTACTTTTTGTCATTTAAAAACATCTTAATGGATTTGTTTCTTACAAACATGCAGCTTTTGTCATCTCAAGATGTTAACTGATGGACTGGTGTGGTTTACTTGTGAATTATTGTGATGTTTTTATCAGCTGTTTGGACCCATTTACTTTAGACGATCCATATGTCATTTTTAGTCAGTTTTTTTATTGAAAATCCATCAGAGCTCTTGCATTTACAATTTTGGCTTAACGTTTGCATGCATGCAAGCAAAAACTAAAGTTTTATGCTACTTTTTGTCATTTAAAACATCTTAATGTTGGATTTGTTTCTTACAAACATGCAGATTTTGTCTTCTCAAGATGTTTATTGATGGACTGGAGTGATGTGGATTATTGTGATGCTTTTAATCTGCTGTTTGGACTCTCATTCTGACGGCACCCATTCGCTTCAGAGGATCTACATGTCATTTTTAGTCAGTTTTTCATTGAAAACCTCCATCAGAGCTCTTTGCATGCAAACACAAACTAATATGTGACTCTGGACCACAAAACCAGTCATAAGGTTAAATTTGACAAAACTGAGATGTATACATCATATGAAAGCTCAATAAATAAGCTTTTTATTGATGTATGGTTTGTTAGGATAGGACAATATTTGACTGAGATACATCTATTTGAAATCAGAAATCTGAGGATGCAAAAAAATAAAAAAGACTGAGAAAATCCCCTTTAAAGTTGTCCAAATTAGGTTCTTAACAATGCATATTACAAATCAAAAATTACATTTTGATAGGTTTACAGTAGGAATTTTACAAAAAATCTTCATGGAACATGATTTTTACTTAATTTCTTAATGATTTTTGGCATAAAAGAAAAATCTAAAATTTTGACCCATGCAATGTATTTTTGGCTATTGCTACAAATATACCCCAGTGACTTAAGACTGGTTTTGTGGTCCAGGGTCACATATGTTGTGTCATTGACAGCAAATCTGTTGCAATTCTGTTTTAAAGTTTGTGTGCAAACTAATTGTTTTTGTCAGTAACATCAAACCCGTTGCATTGAGTCTTGATGCACCGAATTTGAATACGCACAGGTGTTTTTATGGCAGTTTTATGCAACATTTTGTCAAAATTGACAGATGCAGGTCTCAGTATATTTTCATTTTACCCACAAAAGCAACATGAAAATGTCTCACCTATTGCTTTAAAAAGACTCCAGAAATGATCTGATATACAGAGTCTGGCCTTGACCAGCTTCAGAAAAGCACACTGAAAACATTCAGCTTCTTCATTATTTAATCTCCCAGTCTTTGGATTAGCACCATGAAATATCCCATTTCATGCAGAGAAAATAAGCCACGGCACATTCTCCAGCCGCCTAACCTCAAACCCATGCGGTTAACCCTCAGTGAATTGGCTTGGACCACAAAACCCTGTTATGGTGTACAGTATCTGTGAAGCAGATGCAGCGTCTTCGGTGATGCTTTCGTGGTTAATGCCGTCATGTTGTTGTTGTGGACTGCGGTTCTGTGGTGATGGTTTGGTAAGAGCGGGTTAGGACCTACTTTTGGATCCTCTAGAGAGGTTTTAGTGATAACCTTAGATAATTAGCCTCATGTTCTCCATTGCACATGTGTTTGGGAAGTGTTGGTAGATAACGCCACATGTTGTGCACCAGCGTAAACATATTTATCTCCTGATGCACCTGGCTGCTATATCTACAGCTGAAGGAGATACATTTCAGTCTGTAAAACCACAGGATATCACCGTGTTAGCTCAAATATTCCTTTGCATGTACTTTATCACGTTCTCTAGACATTATTCAGCCCAGTTTCACATCGGACATGGCACTCGATGTTCTCATAAGGAAGCCAGAAGCGACCTGTTCACCTTTGTTTTGTGGCTTTTCTTAACCTGAATGTGGGTTTATTATAATGGTGTTTAAAAAGTCCACTTTTAGTTGTAATAATGTATAAATTTGGAAGAAATTAGTACTTTTATTCAGCTAGGATGCATTCAATTGATCAAAAGTGGCAGTAACGACATTTATAATCTAACAAAAGATTTCTATTTCAAATAAATATTGTTCTTTTGAATGTTTTTTTCATTAAAGAATCTTGAAAATAAAATGTTTCACAGTTTTCACAAAAATATTGTGCAGCACAACTGTTTTCCACATTGATAATCGTCAGAAATGTTTCTTGAACAGCAAATCAGCATTTTAGAATGATTTAGAATGACAAATAATTATGCCATTTAGTGTCAAATTGAAACAAAAAATCTAGGATTATAAGAATAAAGTCATAATATTTTGAAAATAAAGTTGAAATATTACAAGATTAAAGTCGAAATGCTACAAAAATAAAATCGAAATGTTTTAATAATACTCGCAGTATTTTGACTTTATTTTGAAAATATTTCCACTTTATTCTCGTAGTATTTCAACTTTATTCTCAAACTATTTAGACTCTTTTCTCAAAATATTTCGACTTTATTCTCATAATTTCACATTTTTTCTTGTAGTATTTCAACTTTATTCTTAAAATATTTTGACTTTATTCTCAAAATATTTCAGCTTTATTCTTGTAGAATTTAACTTTATTCTTGAAATATTTTAACTTTTTTCATAGTATTTCGACTTTATTCTCAAAATCTTTTGGCTTTATTCTCAAAATATTTAAACTTTATTTTGTAGTGTTTCGACTTTGTTCTCGTAATTTCGACTTTATTGTAGTATTTTAACTTTATTTTCAAAATATTTTGACTTTTCATAATATTACCAGTTTATTCTTATAATATAGACTAAAATATTTTGACTATTCATAATATTACCAGTTTATTCTTTTAATATAGACTAAAATATTTTGACTTTATTCTCATAGAATTTCGACTTTATTCTCAAAATATTATGACTTTGATCTCGTAATCCTAGATTTTTAATTTTTTTTTTTTTATAAGTTGCGCTAAAACGCTGTTGTAAATAATCATAAATAACATACAAAATAAAAAAATAGATGAGTTTAATATAAACATGAAATGATCTTTCATCTCAAATTATATGTTTTTTGGGATTTCTAAATCCTTCTTTGAACAGATCAAATTACATCAAATTGTAATAATATTTTACATAATCCAGTTCTTAACTGTATTTTCAATCAAATAAATGCAGCAGACTTCCAACTCCTGTGCCTATAAGAGACTGACTCTTACTATATGATTTGCATAACTCCGCCTCCTGTCAGTGATGTCACCGCCTCATTGTAATATGAAACAGAAGCTTGTGGTGCTGCGATAGATTAATAGCATCCATTAGCATCGACCTGCAGCTAATGCAATCAGACCGTTTCCGCCGCTCACAAACAAACAGCCAATGACACGACAGAAAGCGAACGGCTCGCTGAATTAACCGAGGAAGACGAGCTGAGAAAATATACAATGAGAGAAAGGACCAGGAAACATTTCTGCCACTGTCAAAAGCGTGAAGCCAGTTAAATGATTTTCTTTTCTCCTCCCCGGCTTCGGTTTAATGGCAAATAATGATTCAAATGAAAGACCGAAAGCGTGGCTTTTTATCTCAGAAATGACTGTGGTGCTCCATTAGCAGTGTGGGTTTTTCAATAGAGGATGTCAATATTTAGAGAACACACATTGATAATAAATGGTCAGATAGAAGAGCTTTCAGTAGCATGTGTCTGTGTTCATGCATAATGCTGTTTTCTGTCATATTTGCATTGGGAAGCAGCAGTTGCTCCCAAGTGTAGTGTTTTTCAGTCGAGCTGAGGATGTTGCATCAAGCTTACATCATCTGATTGTGTTCAGCGCTGGACTGTTTTGAGAGAGATTCAGCTGTCATTTCACTCAGACGTCACAGCAGTTCTTACATTGACCACCTGCATTCATGAGCATCATATTAGCATGGAGAGCACACCATTTCATACTAGTGATTCTAATCTATTAGCTTATTTTATTATTGATATCCCCTTAACGCCTACTGTCATAAATATGCGACAAACCGTTTGACTCAATCAACCAGCCGAGATAGCGTCTGCATTCCCCCAATGCCGGTTAGTGCATATTCGCTACGGACCTAGGAACCTTCGACAAGCACTTGTTTTTAGTGGGACCGCAAAGTGACGGACTTATTTCTTGTTTACGCACGAGGATTACTCCGGTCGCGAAGTTATGGAAATGAGTCAGAAAAGTTTGATCCTTATGGCCTACTGTCGCTAATATGCTACAAATCTAATTATTACAATAACTTCAAAAATACTTGTCACACATATTTCACCTCATTATGTCGAGTGTATAAGCACACAATAAGCAGGTAAATATTTGTATCTTAGCACAACTTACCTTATATAAATAAAGAAGTTAAAAAAGGGTGAATAAATAAAACATTGTTTTTTGTCATTATGCCTGTTGTCGCAAATTTGCAACATACCAAAATTTCTATCTATTTGTTGTGCAAAAGTGAAATTGATAATCTCAACATTATTTACCATCTACTTAAAGGCAAAATCACACATAAAACATTTATTTATATACAGCTAAATAAATTCAGGCGTTAAGGGGTTAAATATTTTTTAATAACTTGTATTTTAGAAATTGTCACTTTATAAGGTTCTATCTGACATTTTTTGTCAAAATGGAGTTATTCACATATTCTTATTCTTTGACAACTTATTTACATCATTTGATGTTTCTTTTGTAAGCTGTGTACATTTTTGGCCTTTTTTTAGAAAACAAAAATGGTTCCATCTACAGAAGTCTATGGAACGCAAAATCTTTGAAGCTTAATATCTCGAAAGTGCTCAGAATGCAGATAGAAGCTTATAATTCTAAGGTGACGAAACGTATAATAATTATTGTACTTTTTAATTAATACAATATTTTAAATTAATTAATAAAATATTTTTACTATTTAGGGTTTTATTTGTTTATTTATTCAACTCTATTTATTATTTATTTCCAGTTCAGTTGGTCCAGTTAGTTGCCAACACAGCATTGCATTTTGCTGATTTATTTTTGTATTTTATTATGTAGCTTTTGATTAAAATGTATTAATTTAGTGTTTATTTATTAGTTTTTATTTAATTTTGTAAAATATTTTATTTCTGTTTTAATTTTTAGTAAATTTATGCACTTTTGTCTTTTCAGTAATATTATTTAGGTTTAATTATTTTTTATTTCAGTTTTAGTTCCATTTTAGTTTATTATTATTATTATTATTATTATTATCATTATTATTATTATTATTATTATTATTATTATTATTATTATTATTATTATTATTATTATTATTATCATTGTTATTATTATCAGCATCATCGTCATCGTTGTCATCGTTGTTGTTGTTTCCAAAACATTTTACCAGAATTTCAGTTAGGTGCTGCTAAGGCAGTATTTCTGATTTTCATTTAATTTATATAATATTTTATTATAGTATATATTTATATTTATTAAATTTATGTTTATATTTAATTTAATATTTATTTATTTAGTCAATTTGGGCTTTTGTCTTTCTAGTAATATTATTTAGGTTTAATTATTTTTAATTTTAGTTATTATTATTATTATTATTGTTATTATTTATTATATCATTTATGATATCCTTTTTATTTAGCTTTTAAAGAAAAGTAATTTAGAGTTGTCAATTAACTTTCTATTTTTTATATTTTATTTTTGTTTTCTTTTTAAATTTTTAACAAATTTGTACTTTTGTCTATTATTATTTGGGTTTAATTATTTTTAATCTCAGTTTTATTATTATTACTTTTTATTATTATTTTTATGTAGCTTTTGATTAAAATATATGGTTTAATTATGTTTAATTGTGTTTTATTATTATTATTATTATTATTATTATTATTATTATTATTATTATTATTTCAAAAACAATTACTGTTTTAATTTACACTTATTTCAGTTAGGTGCTAAGTCAGTATTTCTAATTTTCATATTTATTTTTGTTTTAACTTTTAGTAAATACTTGTGCTTTTTAATAATAATTTTATTTAGGTTTAATTATTTTTTAGTTCAGTTTTAGTTTATATAGTATAGTAGTAATAATATTATATATAACTTTTACTGTTATAATATAATCTGAGTCTAATTCGAAATATTATATATAATAATATATAACGTTTGCTGTTTTAACTTAACTTAGTTAAGGCAATAATTTTCATGTAAGTTTTGTTTCATTAAACACTAAATGTTTTTCATTTTCACAATGTTCCAATTTTCAGTTTTAGCTCAGCTTTATTTGTTTCCATTTAGTAATTGGTTCTCTCTGGTCCATCTTTACTGGAGTTTAGTTAGTTTCATGTGCTTGTTCACATCAGCACAAATGAGACGAGTGCAGTTAATAATGTCACACAATGTCGTTGATGATGACTACAGAAACAGCCCAAACGCGTTTCTCATGCGATGTTGCGATATGTAACAATCATTTACACCTGACTCTGAAAACACGGCTGGACTGGCACGTTTAGAAGTGTGATTTTTCACACGCTCGCTGTGGCCGTCTCGCGGCGTCCCAGAATGCCCCTGTGTTTGTGTCTGTGTTTCGGAGGTGCTGATCTCGATGTGCGTTCACGGGTCCGGAGACGTGCCGCCGGGGCTCGTGGGTAATTGCGGTGGGAAGCGCGGAGAGACATTTGGCTTCTGTTGTTGGACGTGTGACAGCGAGGCCTCATGGGAAGGTCACATGCAAACACTGCCGCCGCTATTAAATGCAGCCAAAGCAAACCCACTGATTAATGGACACCAACGCTTTATTTCAACACTCAGATTTGAGGTTTAAAGTTCATGAGCAGCGGAGTGAAAACTCTTAGCGGTGTTATTTTAGGATTTTTTTAATAGACTATTATAGTTTTTATTCATATTTTGAATTGGTTTTTGCTTTTAAACTTTCAGATTTATTTGAAATGTTTGTGCTTTTGTCATTGTTACTACTTTATGGTAATTTTAAATATTGCTATTTAATATTCATATTTTTTAATATTTAATATTACTAATAAATCTTTCTTTCTTTCTTTCTTTCTTTCTTTCTTTCTTTCTTTCTTTCTTTCTTTCTTTCTTTCTTTCTTTCTTTCTTTCTTTCTTTCTTTCTTTCTTTCTTTCTTTCCCAGTTTTAGTTCATTTTCCAATTAATATAATATTATTATTTAGATTTAATTGTTTATTTCAGTTTAAGTTGTTGCTATTGCTATTTTTTTTAACAGGTAAATGATTAAAATATATTAGCAGCT
>NC_133366.1:53698017-53737106 GCF_049309525.1 Garra rufa
GTTTGATTTAGTTTTTATTTGTATATTGTCTGTTTTTAATGTAATTTTAGTTAAAGGTTTATTGGTGTTTTTGTAATATATATATATATAACATATAACACACACACACACACACACACACACACACACACACACACACACACACATAGCTGGAAATAGATAAACTAAAACTAAACTAAGAATAAATTGAACCTAATAAAAAAATTAAATATTAAATTTAAATTAAATTAAATTACAAAAATAAAATAAAATTAAAATAAATTAAACATAAATAAATAAAGCAAGAAGAATAAATGCACATCAGAAAATTTATATTTTATCTCTATCTGTAAAACTACATTAGTTCATTTTTTTTAATGTATTTTTTGTCTGGGTCTTAAAAAGATGTGATAGTAAATGTTGCATACATTGCAAAACAACAAAAAAGGTTAAAGGAGAAAAAAAAAAAAAACACAGACAAAAAAATGCTGGAAATTGATAAACTAAAAATAAATTGCACCTAAATAAAATAAAAAATAAAGTAAAATAAAATAAAATTAGTAAATTCATAAATTCATAACGTTATCATATTAAATGTTGCATACCTTACAAAAAAGCTTAAAGGTTTAATTGTGTTTTTGTCTTTTTTTAATATGTATATATCTTTTTACAATGTTTTATTTGTTTTTATTTTATTAATGAAAATTTAAGTAAATTAAAGTAAAAACAAACCTAAACTAAACTATAAATAAATTGGTTTAAAATAAAATAAAATAAACAACATATTCCTTAAATATCTATATATATATTCGTATGTTTTATTTGTTTTTATTTTATTACAGCAAATTTAAGTTGGTAAAAATGAGAAAGTAAAAAAAAAAAAACTAACTAATTAAAATAAACTAAAACTAAACTAGAACCAAAATAAAAAATAAATAAAATCTAATCAAATAAAACAAGAATAAATGCACCTATTTTATCTCCATATGTAATCTACATTATTCAGTTTTTTTTGTGTGGGTCTTAAAAAGCTATTATATAAAGGTATTATATATTTATTATTAATTATTATATTATATCAAAAACCTTAACTCAAGATGCATTTACTTGAGATGCAAATCAAAAATATGAAGTATTGTTTTCTGAGTAACTGAACAAAATTAGGAAAAATTAATTTAAGTTAATTTTTTTTAAATACAGTGCCTTGCAAAAGTATTCATACCCCTTCATTTTTTTCACGTTTTGTTGCAGCATTATGTTAAACTGCTTTAAATAACTTTTTTCCTCACATCAGTCTACATCTCAAGTCAAAGTCAAAAGTCAAAGGCAACTTTATTGTCAATTCTGCTATATGTACCGGACATACAGAGAATTGAAATTGCGTTACTCTCAGACCCTAGGTGCATACATGTAACATTAAATACAAAAGGCACAAATTTAAAAATACAAATAAATAAAATTATACATATAATATATAAAAAAACAATATACAAGTAGATACAAGTATAGTGCAAATACAAAAAAGAATATGGTGCAAAAGGAGCTTATAAGTCTCATACTCCATAATGACAAAGCACAAAACAGGTTTGTAACAACTTTGCACATTTATTAGAAATAAAAAACTGAAAAGATCCTGTTGCATAAGTATTCATACCCTTTTCTGGGACACTGGAAATGTATCTCAGGAGCATTCATATTGCTTCTAGATGTTCCTACACTTGGAGTGGAGTTAAACTGTGGCAAATTAATTTGAATGAGTCTGATTTAGAAAGACACACACCTCTCAGAAAAGCTCTAACAGCTGAAAATGCATATCAGAGCAAAAACCAAGATAACTGCCTGTAGAGCTCAGTGACAGACTTGCGTTAAGGCGATGATCTAGGGAAGAGTTCAGAAACAAATCTGCTGCATTGAAGGTTGACAGAAGGATTCTCCATAATGGAAGACGATTGGAACAAATAGGACTCTAGAAAATGTCCAAGCTGACAGAGATGGAGAGCTGAAAAGGTGAGGCAAAGAATGGCAGATTATTGCCAAATGCAGATGTGCAAAGATGGTCACATCAGACCCAAAAAGACTTGAGGCTGTAAAGGTGCTTCAACTATGGACTGAGTTAAGGGTATGAATACTTATGCAAAAAAAAAAAAAATGCAAATCTGGTTTTTGCTTTGTCATTATTATGGTGTATGGAGTGTAAATTGTTGTGGGGAAAAACTCATTTAAAGCAGTTTAACATAATGCTGCAACAAAACAAAATGTGAAAAAAATGAAGGGGTATGAATACTTTTGCAAGGCACTGTATATATATGTGACCCTGGACCACAAAACCAGTCATAAGGTTAAATTTTACAAAACTGAGATGTATATATAATATGAAAGCTAAGTAAATAAGCTTTCTATTGGTGGATGGTTTGTTAGGATAGGACAATATTTGGCCGAGATACATCTATTTGAAAATCTGGAATCTGAGGATGCAAAAAATCTAAATCCTGAGAAAATCACCTTTAAAGTTGTCCAAATTAGGTTCTTAACAATGCATATTACTAATCAAAAATTACATTCTGATACATTTACAGTAGGAATTTTACAAAAAAATCTTCATGGAACATGATCTTTACTTAATTTCTCAATGATTTTTGGCATAAAAGAAAAATCAATAATTTTGACCCATACAATGTATTTTTGGCTATTGCTACAAATATACCCCAGCGACTTAAGACTGGTTTTGTGGTCCAGGGTCACATATATATATATATATATATATATATATATATATATACACACATATACACACATATATACGCACAAAGTAATAAAAATATTTATTACACATATACAAATCCTGATTTATACAGTCTTCATTTCTGTCGTCTGTTTCTCATGTCACCTGGCATGTTTTAATTCATTTGGAGTAAATGAGTCAGATCTCTCACCTTCAGCCTAATTAGACGCAGAATGATGTAAACGAATGCCGTAAATCTCTCGGCTGTAGGCTGACGTCCAGAGATTCAGATAAAGAATGTTTTAATTAACACAAAGTGTCGCTGGATCGATGGGAAATGAGATACAAAGCTCAAAATGTTCATTCAGTAATGCGTCCTGAGCATTAGTACAGTACAGAATTAAATTAGCAGTGTGTACTGAGACTACCTGAAGGAAATCAACTGATAAAGATATATGAGATAAACTATAATATGTCTTCATTATTTTATTCTGTAGTGGTTGATGCCGGAACTACAACAATAAGTAAAAATCAGTACGTTTTTGATGGTTTTTAAAGACGTTTCTTATGTTCATCAAGGCTGCATTTATTTGATTAAAAATACAGAAAAAACTGTAATATTGTGAAATATTATTTCAGTTTCAAACAGCTGTTTTCTATGTGAATATACAGTAAAATATAATTTATTCCTGTGATCAAAGCTGAATTTTCAGCATCATTACTCCAGTCTTTAGTGTCACATGATCCTTCAGAAATCATTTCAATATGCTGATTTATTATCAGTGTTGAAAATATATATATTTTTGGAACCTGTGATCCTTTTTCAGTTTTTTTTTTAATAAATAAAGAGTTAAAAAGAACAGAATTTATTTAAAATAGAAAGGTTTTCTAACAATATACGCTACTGTTCAAAAGTTTGGGGTCAGTACATTTTTATTGTTTCTTTTTTTTTTAAAGAAATTAATACTTTTTTCACCAAGGATGTGTTAGATAGATAGATTTACATTGCTATTAAAGATTTATATTTTAAATAAATGCTGTGCTTTTCAACTTGCTATTCATCGATAATCCTGAAAAACATTGATAATTCTAATAATAAATCAGTATATTAGAATGATTTCTGAAGGGTCATGTGACATTTAATACTGGAGTAACAGCTGATGAAAATTCAGCTTTGCATCACACGAATAAATTATGTTTTAACATATTTTAAATAAGAAACATTTTATATTGTAATAACATTTTGCAATATTACAGTTTTTTTCTGTATTTTTAATCAAAGAAATGCAGCCTTGATGAGCATAAGAGACGTCTTTAAAAAACATTACAAGTCTTACTGATCCCAAACTTTTGAGCGGTAGTGTATAAGGAACGAAGATGTTTCCCATCTTATTGTCTTCATAAAATCCATTCCTCTGGTGAATATCATATTCATAATCTCCCGAGCCTGTTTCTAAAACGAAACCATTAGCATCATTTCATTACCTCAGTAAATGACATCTGCCGTCACGGGGCGCTGCGGCGGATTTAATTAGCCGTGCCGTTTGCCTGTGCGCTTAATACCCAGCAGCCCCTGTTACAGACCCGACCCGACCCGACCCGACCCGACCCGACCCATGTAAACAGAGCAGACCTGAGTACCGAGCCTCAAACTCACACAACAGACCCGTACGCTTGAGTCTTTAATGACATTCATGGGAGGAAAAAGAGTCTAAAGTAGTTCCCCAAAAGTCAGGGAGGCACTTATGTTTTAATAATGAGTTTTTATTTCTTTTTTAAAGAAAAATGCTCACCAGTGTTGCATTTATTTGATCAAAAATGCTGTAAAAATTTTGAAATATTATTACAGTTTCAAAAAGCTGTTTTCTATGTGAATATCTGTTCAAATGTAATTTATTCCTGTGATCAAAGATGACTTTTCAGCATCATTACTCCAGTCTTTAGTCTCACAAGATCATCAGAAACATTCTAATATGCTGATTTATATATTAGAATTTTTTTAATTTAGGCAAAATAGTATAACATTGTTAGATATTCCTTTAGGCATGATTTTTGCAAATTATGCACTTGTTGAGGTGGGCTTTTACTTTTGTAGGTTTTTTCTTTTTCTCTGTTAGCATTTATATCTATTTGATATCTATTTGATTAGCATTTATATCTATTTGATTGTAAAGCATTTTAATGTTTTCCAGTAAACAAGAAATTTATCCCAAATCGTTAGGTTGGGCTGTACTTAAAAAAATATATAATAATAATAATAATAATAATAATAATAATAATAATAACAACAATAATAAATTAATTAGTTAAGATTTTTATTATTTATTAATTTTTATTATTTTATTATTTGTATGTTTAGACAAAATAGTATTGTAATGCATTTTGTCAAATTATGCAGCTTATCGATAAAAAAACTATTTTATTACATTTTTATTTATTTAGACAACATTGTGAAATATTATTACAATTTCAAACAGCTGTTTTCTGTCTGAATATCTGTTGAAATGTAATTTATTTCTGTGAACAAAGCTGAATTTTCAGCATCATTATTCCAGTCTTCAGTCTCACATGATCCTTATATTATTATAATATGCTTTTTTGTGAATTAGATTTTTTTTTTTTTTTTGGCAAAATAGTATAAAATTGTAACATATTCCTTTAGACATGATTTTTGCAAATGATGCAGCTTGTTGAGGTGAGCTTTTACTTTTGTAGTTTTTCTTTTTTCTTTTTCTCTGTTAGCATTAATATCTATTTGATTACTTTTTTGTTTTGTATTTATTGAGCCAAAATTGTAAAACATTTTAATGTTTTCCATTAAACATGAAATTTATAAAAAATTGTTAGGTTGGGCTGTACTTAAAAATATAATATTAATAATTATAATAATACAAATAATAATGAATAATTGATAAATAAATAAATAAAGTTTTTTTTGTATTTATTCATTTATATTATTTTTTATTTGTATGTTTAGACAAAATAGTATTGCAATGCATTTTGTCAAATTATGCAGTTTATCAATAAAAAAAAAACTATTTGGTTAAATTTTTATTTATTCAGACAAAATTGTGAAATATTATTACAATTTCAAACAACTGTTTTCTATGTGAATATCTGTTGAAATGTAATTTATTCCTGTGTTCAAAGCAGAATTTTCAGCATCATTACTGTCATGATCGGGGCTGTGGGTTTTCCCTCAGCCACCTGAGGTCGCTGTTTGCACTGCACTCTGATTCATCACGTCTGTTTTGTCATTACCACTGATTCACACACAGCTGTTCACAATCCGGACTCTGTATAAGAACACTCACACTTCATTCCGTTTTCAGGTCTGCATTGTCTTATGTCTTGTGTTTTTGATGTTCTTTTGTGTTCCTGAATTCCTGGCTTTAGATTCTGTTCTTGATCTTGTTTATTTTGTGTTTCAGTTTATGTTTAGTTTTGTGCCGTGTTGGCCTTTTGTTTGTTTATTTTGTTATTTGTCTCATTAAAAACTACTTTCCTGCATTTGGACCCAGATCTCCTTTTACTCCACCGTGACAGAATGCAGACCTCACCTATGGGTCCAGCGGGGAATTTTTTTTTCACGGAGACGGTTACTGTGCCCGAGTGGGCGGCGACCATCTGCGCTCGTTGGACGGCGGAGGCGGCAGCATCCGCTGTCTCGGTTCCGGACGCGGCGGTCGTCGAGGCGGCTGTGCCCGAGTGGATGGCGGCCATCTACGCCCGTTGGGCAGTGGAGGACGCTCGTCTGGCGGCGGTTCCCGGGGCGGCGGTAACCGCTCTCTCTGCTCCGGACGCGGCTGTGACCGCTCTCTCTGCTTCGGACGCGGCGTTGACCGCTCTCTCTGCTTCGGACGCGGCGTTGACCGCTCTCTCTGCTCCGGACGCGGCGTTGACCGCTCTCTCTGTTCCGGACGCGGCGGTGACCGCTCTCTCTGCTCCGGACGCGGCGTTGACCGCTCTCTCTGCTCCGGACGCGGCGTTGACCGCTCTCTCTGCTCCGGACGCGGCGTTGACCGCTCTCTCTGTTCCGGACGCGGCGTTGACCGCTCTCTCTGCTCCGGACGCGGCGTTGACCGCTCTCTCTGTTCCGGACGCGGCGTTGACCGCTCTCTCTGTTCCGGACGCGGCGTTGACCGCTCTCTCTGTTCCGGACGCGGCGTTGACCGCTCTCTCTGCTCCGGACGCGGCGTTGACCGCTCTCTCTGTTCCGGACGCGGCGTTGACCGCTCTCTCTGCTCCGGACGCGGCGTTGACCGCTCTCTCTGTTCCGGACGCGGCGTTGACCGCTCTCTCTGCTCCGGACGCGGCGTTGACCGCTCTCTCTGTTCCGGACGCGGCGTTGACCGCTCTCTCTGCTCCGGACGCGGCGTTGACCGCTCTCTCTGTTCCGGACGCGGCGTTGACCGCTCTCTCTGTTCCGGACGCGGCGTTGACCGCTCTCTCTGCTCCGGACGCGGCGTTGACCGCTCTCTCTGTGCCGGACGCGGCGGTGACCGCTCTCTCTGCTCCGGACGCGGCGTTGACCGCTCTCTCTGTTCCGGACGCGGCGTTGACCGCTCTCTCTGCTCCGGACGCGGCGTTGACCGCTCTCTCTGTTCCGGACGCGGCGTTGACCGCTCTCTCTGCTCCGGACGCGGCGTTGACCGCTCTCTCTGTTCCGGACGCGGCGGTGACCGCTCTCTCTGCTCCGGACGCGGCGTTGACCGCTCTCTCTGTTCCGGACGCGGCGTTGACCGCTCTCTCTGCTCCGGACGCGGCGTTGACCGCTCTCTCTGTTCCGGACGCGGCGTTGACCGCTCTCTCTGCTCCGGACGCGGCGTTGACCGCTCTCTCTGCTCCGGACGCGGCGGTGACCGCTCTCTCTGCTCCGGACGCGGCGTTGACCGCTCTCTCTGCTCCGGACGCGGCGTTGACCGCTCTCTCTGCTCCGGACGCGGCGTTGACCGCTCTCTCTGCTCCGGACGCGGCGGTGACCGCTCTCTCTGCTCCGGACGCGGCGTTGACCGCTCTCTCTGTTCCGGACGCGGCGTTGACCGCTCTCTCTGCTCCGGACGCGGCGTTGACCGCTCTCTCTGTTCCGGACGCGGCGGTGACCGCTCTCTCTGCTCCGGACGCGGCGGTGACCGCTCTCTCTGTTCCGGACGCGGCGGTGACCGCTCTCTCTGCTCCGGACGCGGCGTTGACCGCTCTCTCTGCTCCGGACGCGGCGTTGACCGCTCTCTCTGCTCCGGACGCGGCGTTGACCGCTCTCTCTGTTCCGGACGCGGCGGTGACCGCTCTCTCTGCTCCGGACGCGGCGGTGACCGCTCTCTCTGTTATGGACGCGGCGGTGACCGCTCTCTCTGCTCCGGACGCGGCGGTGACCGCTCTCTCTGTTCCGGACGCGGCGGTGACCGCTCTCTCTGTTCCGGACGCGGCGGTGACCGCTCTCTCTGTTCCGGACGCGGCGGTGACCGCTCTCTCTGCTCCGGACGCGGCGTTGACCGCTCTCTCTGTTCCGGACGCGGCGGTGACCGCTCTCTCTGCTCCGGACGCGGCGTTGACCGCTCTCTCTGCTCCGGACGCGGCGGTGACCGCTCTCTCTGCTCCGGACGCGGCGGTGACCGCTCTCTCTGCTCCGGACGCGGCGGTGACCGCTCTCTCTGCTCCGGACGCGGCGGTGACCGCTGAAGTTCCTCTGGCGGCGAGGCCAGCTCACGTTCCTCTGGCGGCGAGGCCAGCTCACGTTCCTCTGGCGGCGAGGCCAGCTCACGTTCCTCTGGCGGCGAGGCCAGCTCACGTTCCTCTGGCGGCGAGGCCAGCTCACGTTCCTCTGGCGGCGAGACCAGCTCACGTTCCTCTGGCGACGGTGTCCGCTCACGTCCCTCCGCTGCACGGGCCTGGCCCGCCATCCCTCCCCCTTATGCACCTTCCACCGTTCCTCCTCCCTCCAGAAATTTTGTTTTGGGAACGTCTGGTAGCCGTTCCCTAGAGAGGGGGTACTGTCATGATCGGGGCTGTGGGTTTTCCCTCAGCCACCTGAGGTCGCTGTTTGCACTGCACTCTGATTCATCACGTCTGTTTTGTCATTACCACTGATTCACACACAGCTGTTCACAATCCGGACTCTGTATAAGAACACTCACACTTCATTCCGTTTTCAGGTCTGCATTGTCTTATGTCTTGTGTTTTTGATGTTCTTTTGTGTTCCTGAATTCCTGGCTTTAGATTCTGTTCTTGATCTTGTTTATTTTGTGTTTCAGTTTATGTTTAGTTTTGTGCCGTGTTGGCCTTTTGTTTGTTTATTTTGTTATTTGTCTCATTAAAAACTACTTTCCTGCATTTGGACCCAGATCTCCTTTTACTCCACCGTGACAATTACTCCATACTTTGGGAATTAGATTTTATGTATTTAGGCAAAGTAGTATAAAATTGTAATATATTCCTTTAGACATGATTTTTGCAAATTATGCAGCTTGTTGAGGTGGGCTTTTACTTTTGTAGTTTTTTTTTTCTCTGTTAGCATTTATATATATATTTGATTACTTTTTTTTTTTCGTATTTATTGAGCCAAAATTGTATAGCATTTTAATGTTTTCCATTAAACATTAAATTTATCCCAAATTGTTAGGTTGGGCTGTACTTTTCAAAAAAGAAAAATAAATAATAATAATAGTTAATAATAGTAATACTAATCGTAATAAAAATAATAAAAAAATATTATTAAGAAGACTATACGATATTTACTTTTCTGCTATTTTTATTATTTTTTAATTTTATTATTTGTATGCCTAGACAACATAGTATTGTAATGCATTTTATGTCAAAGAATGCAATTTGTATGTTGAAAAAACACATTTATAACTATTTTATTATTTTTTTGTGTGTGTTTTATTTTTTTATTTATTTAGACAAAATTGTGAAATATTATTGCAGTTTCAAATAGCTGCTTTCAATGTGAATATCTGTTAAAATGTAATTTATTTCTGTGATCAAAGCTGAATTTTCAGCATCATTACTTGCAGTCTTCAGTGTCACATAACCCTTCATAAATCAGATATGATCATTTGCTGCTCCAGAAACATTTCTGATTATTGCATAGCGATATGATTTGAAATATAGATTTTTGCATTTTGCATATTGGTAATATTCTGTTTGCAGTGCATAGATACTGTAAAAAGCACACTAGTATTTTATTCTGAACATATTTGCATAGCAGTAAACAACCGTCATGTGCTAATCCAAGTCAGAAATCCTCTTTCCATCCTTGTCTACACAACAGAAAAATATCACACTGTGTAACACTTGTTTCTGAAGATAAAACACACTCCGTCGTGATCTACAAACACTGCAGAAATGTCAGAAAGCCTGCGTGAGATGTCTGATGCTCCGTCTCTGGAAAAGTGCACAGGAAGCCCAGGGGACGAACACTGAGAAATGAAACGCAAAACACAGGAGGGACGTTTACCTTTATCAGGATTAAATGATGCCAACCAGCCGTTAAAGGGATACTTCACCCCAAAATGAACTTTTGCTGTTAATTTACTCACCCTCAGGCCATCTTAGATTAAATAAAGCAGTAAAAAAGATTTTTAAAATTAAAACTGTGCTCCTTTAGGCTTCATAAAATGCAAATCAATGGCTATCAGCACTATGAGAATAAAAAAAAAAACAAATACAGGCAACACAAAATAAATGCATGTGACTCCTGATGGTATATTGAGGTCTTAAGAAGTGAAACGATCAGTCTGTGCAAGAAACTAAATATTATTTACAACATTAATCTGGAGCATCCAAAGAGCACGGTTTCAGCTAAAAACCAGAAAAAAAGTCAATCAAATATTTTTGTATTTTTTTTTTTAAGTCTCTTCAGCCTGTATTTGTTTGATCCAAAGTACAGCAAAAACGGTAACATTTTTACTATTTCTAATAACTGTTCTCTTTGAATATATTTTTTAAAATATCATTTATTATTCCTATGATCAAAGCTACATTTTCAGCATTATTACACCAGTCTTGAAGAACACACATGATCCTTCAGAAATTATTCTATTATGATTTGCTCTTCAAAAAACACGTATTATTATTATTATTATTATTATTATTATTCTTTGTAGTATTAGTGTTATTATCATTATTAAAAACATTTTTTTTCATTTTTTTTTTTTTTTTTTATAAAAAGATCCAAACATCAGCATTTATCTGAAATAAAAAAGCTTTTGTAACATTATACAGTATGCCATTCAAAAGCTTGGAGCCAGTTTTATTATTTATTTATTTTTTGGGAGAAATTTATAGAAATTATTAGTTTTAGAAAGTCTCTTCTCTCTTCTTAGTTTTTCACTATTTCTAATAACTTTTCGTTTTGAATATATTTTGATTTGCTCCTCAAAAAACATTTATTATTGTTCTTATTCTTAGTCGTATAAGTGTTATTATCATTATTAAAAACAGTTGTGTAATTTTTTCAGTTTTTTTTTTTTTATAAAAAGACCCAGACATCAGCATTTATCTGAAATAAAAAAAAGCTTTTGTAACATTATACACTACACCATTCAAAAGCTTGGAGCCAGTTTTATTTATTTTTATTTTTTGGGGGGAGAAATTTATAGAAATAGTTACTTTTAGAAAGTCTCTTCTCTCTTCTTAATTTTTTTTTACACTTTCTAATAACTTTTCTTTTTTAATATATTTTAAAATGTAATTTATTCCTATGATCAAAGCTAAATTTTCTGCTTTATTACACCAGTCTTGAAAAACACACATGATCCTTCAGAAATTATTCTAATATTTTGATTTGCTCCTCAAAAGAACATTTCTTATTATTCTTACTCTTAGTATTATTATCATTATTAAAAACAGTTGAGTCATTTTTATCAGGATTCTTTGAATACATCAGCATTTCTCTGAAATAAAAAGCTTTGTAACTTTATGCACTACACCATTCAACAGCTTCGAGTTTTGAGTTTTATTTATTTATTTTGTGGGAAAGATTAATAGAAATTATTAGTGTTAAGCAAGGATGCTTTAAAGTGATCAAAAGTGGTGATTTACAAGATTTATGATGTTTCAGATAAATGCTGTTCTTCTGAACTTTTTATTCATCAGAGAAACCTGAAAAAATTCTACTCAGCTTTTTGCAACATAATAATACTAATAATACATGTTTTGAGCAGCAAATCAGAATATTCAAATGATTCCTAAAGGATCATGTGACACTGAAAACTACAGTAATGATGCTAAAAATTCAGCTTTGAAATCACAGAAATAAATTACATTTTAAAAGATTTTTAAATAGAACACAGCTGTTTTAAACAGTAAAAATATTTCAAAATTTTACTGTACTTGCTGCACTTTGATGAGCAGAAGAGACTTCTTAAAAAAAAAAGCATTAAAAATCTTACCAGCTTTTGACTGATAGAGTAGATCTTGGATGGCTTGGATACATCTTTAATTTTTTAGTGAAGCATTGCTTTAATACAGAGTTTTTATAGTATATCTAAAGAACAATGAATGTACTGCTTCATGCTTTCTCTTTGAAATCATGAAATCCACTTAAGAACAATGCTCTGTAAGAACAACATCAGCTCTAATCTCAGTGTCCCACTTTTCCAAAGAAGGCGGTGAAAACTGAGGTGCTGAATTTGAGTCGCTGCCTACATAGGCTGCATTTTAAGACATGGTACGTCTGTTCCTAGTGCGCAGGCTGTGAAGGTAGGCAGCGTGATTATAGCCTTTAAGATGTTTTCCTTTGGCCACATCCTGAAAAACTCATATCGAGCGCTAATTTCTGTTCATGCTCTGCTGAATCTAGTGACAGAGCTGCGATTAGCGTGTGGCGTCCTTCCAGGAGCGTCATACGTGAGCTGATCCACTTCTTCTGGCTGAGATGGATTACAGCGAGAGACTGTGTGTGTGTGATTACAATCAGACGCTGGAGACGCTGGATCTGATGGCCGTTGAATAGCGATCGCATGAGTCGGCCTGAATGCAAAGCAGCTGGCAGTTGTTTGGGTTTCAGCTGTGATGCTGATAGAAGGTGAACTTTAGTAAGCGCTCTAAGGTTGAGATGAATGATTGATCGGAATATACTATAACCCTATTATTGTTTTAAAATGAAGAAACCACTTAGAAAGCATTTTGGTAATGACAGCAAGACACTAGAAATCATTTAACTTGATATTTTTCAAACCATTTAATTCAGTTCTTATTTTATTTGTTTGCTTTTGACCTTCCAGTTTATTTTAAGCTTTGATAGTTTTGACTTTTATGATTGTTTGTAGTGCTATATGTGACCCTGGACCACAAAACCAGTCATAAGGTTAAATTTTACAAAACTGAGATGTTTACATCATATGACAGCTCAATAAATAAGCTTTTGATGTATGGTTTGTTTGGATAGGACAATATTTGGCCGAGATACGTCTATTTGAAAATCTGGAATCTGAGGGTGCAAAAAAATCAAAATACTGAGAAAATCACCTTTAAAGTTGTCCAAATTAAGTTCTTAACAATGCATTTTACTAATCAAAAATTACATTTTGATATATTTACAGTAGGAATTTTACGAAAAAATCTTCATGGAACATGATCTTTACTTAATTTCCTAATGATTTTTGGCATAAAAGAAAAATCAAAAATTTTGAACCATGCAATGTATTTTTGGATATTGCTACAAATATATATATGCCCCTGCGACTTAAGACTGGTTTTGTGGTCCAGGGTCACATATATATTCTTTAAAACAAAAAGTTAAAAAGTCAAAGTAGTATTTTATTTTACTAAGTTTTAGTAAGTTTATTTTACTTTTCCCACCCAAAAACATTAATTTAATTTAATTGGATTTAATTTAATTTAATTTAGTTTTATTTTATTTTATTTTATTTTATTTTATTTTATTTTATTTTATTTTATTTTATTTTATTTATTTTATTTTATTTTATTTTATTTCTTTAAAATTGTTCCATTAGTTTTAGTTTTCTATTTAGGTTTACTGTTAAGAAAAATAATAAAAAGAAATAATAATTTACATAATTTATTTTTAGCTTTTACATTTTTTTATTTATTGTAAATTCTTCCATTAGTTTTTTAGTGATTCATTTATTTTAAATGAAATTTAAATCAATATTTATTAGTGAGCTAAGTGGTATCATTTAACATGTCCAAGTTTCAACTTTTATAATATTCCATGTTTTATAGAACCTAAATTTGTTGTGGGCCCCAACTTAAATTTTACTTAATTAAGAGTCATAAAATGTCTTTTAATAGTTTTTTTTTTTTCATAATAGTTTTCACTGTATTATTGTTAGTTTATTTAAATTTGTTTGAATTTAAATAGTTTGAATTAAATTTAATTAAATTTTATTTTGGTCTTTTTATGCCAGTCAAAATTAATAAACCAACTGGCATCAATAAAAATAAATAAAAATGAACATTTTCTTCACTGGTTAACTTTTTCTTAATTTCTCATTTGTGTTTAGTGGCATTTCTAATGCAAGTATTGTACCAAATATGTGACCCTGGACCACAAAACCATTTGAATTTGAATAAATAAGTTTCCATTGATGTTTGATTTTTTAAGACTTTTAAGACAACTTTTAGAAAATCTAGAATCTGAGGGTGCAAAAAAAAAAAAAACTAAATATTGGGCAAATCGCCTTTAAAGTTGTCCAAATGAAGTTCTTGGCAATGCAAATCACTAATAAAAAAATAAGTTTTGATACATTTATGGTAGGAAATTTACAAAATGTCTTCATGGAACATGATCCGATGATACAATGATACAATGATACAATGATACAGTGATACAGTGATACAATGATACAGTGATACAGTGATACAATGATACAGTGATACAATGATACAGTGATACAGTGATACAATGATACAGTGATACAGTGATACAGTGATACAATGATACAATGATACAATGATACAGTGATACAATGATACAATGATACAATGATACAATGATACAGTGATACAGTGATACAGTGATACAATGATACAATGATACAGTGATACAGTGATACAGTGATACAATGATACAATGATACAATGATACAGTGATACAGTGATACAGTGATACAATGATACAATGATACAGTGATACAATGATACAATGATACAATGATACAGTGATACAGTGATACAATGATACAATGATACAATGATACAGTGATACAATGATACAATGATACAATGATACAGTGATACAGTGATACAGTGATACAGTGATACAGTGATACAATGATACAATGATACAATGATACAGTGATACAGTGATACAGTGATACAGTGATACAGTGATACAGTGATACAATGATACAGTGATACAGTGATACAGTGATACAGTGATACAATGATACAGTGATACAGTGATACAGTGATACAGTGATACAGTGATACAGTGATACAATGATACAATGATACAATGTATTGTTGGCTATTGCTACAAATACACCTGTGCTACTTACATTTGTGTCTATTTTAGTTTTAGTTTAGCTTGCACATCTCATGTAGATAATAGCTGTAGTGAGTGTGTGTTGTGTTTACACCAGAGGATTGTCTAAACGTAAGGTCAAACTGTGATACGAGCCCTTGAGAGCGTAAGAAACATTAGAAGTCATGGTTCCCCGAGCGTCCTCCAGCTTCACCTGCTCAAGGTCAGTCATTTGAGTTCAGCAGAAATTAGCCGCTTCACCCGGTCAGCGGGGAGCTGGTCACCCGTGAGCTTTCTCCAGACTCATTTACATATGGAAATGAAGATGAATATTTCAGCGCCGTGGCACGTCGGCTGTTGGCTTTGACACCGTCTTCCTGTCGCTGGCAGGCGTCAGAGGCTCCTGCGAGTGTGTTTACCGCGGTTAATGACCTCTATTATGCCGCTGTTATTTTTACTGTCATCATTATCATAACGTCAGCGTGTGCGACCCGTTTCTCCGTCTCACCCCCGGGACCACGAGCGCTCGCCCCCGACGGCAGGACAAAACACGTGTCAATGATTCAATCACAAAGTGCTTTTCTCTGCTGCCTGTGTCAGCCGTACGCATCCCGTCACTTCAGTCTCCACTTTAGTCTGAAATAACCACACTTCTGACTCTGTGTTAAACAGACTGAAGTCCTCAATAGAAACACTTTTGACTGTCTGAGTGACATTATGGCCAACAATTGCCCACTTGATTCAGGCCTCTGAATCAAAATCATTTATGCTCTTAATGTTTGGAATTCATTACTGAGGTTATTCTATAGGAAAATTATGTATTTGTTATCCATCAAGCAAAGTTGCATTCAGATCTGGCTCCATTCTCATATACATATAATGGTTTTGACAAACAATTGAAAATGATGGGTAGAAGGTTGTTTTCTATTCTGTCCTTGTTGAATATTCAGTTTAATTTGGAAAACATTTTATTTTATTTTATTTTATTTTATTTTTTTATTTTTATTTTTATTTTATTTTTTTTTTACATTTTTTTGCATGTTTATGTGCCCTGATAACCAATTTACAGGGATCGATTTTTTGATTGATTGATTGATTGATTGATTGATTGATTGATTGATTGATTGATTGATTGATTGATTGATTGATTGATTGAAATTAAAAGCCAATAAAGTCCAGTGTTGTTTTGGATATACTTTTTTTTTTTATTAATTAATTAATTTATTTATTTATTATTTATATTATATTTATTATTTTTTCACTCACCCTATGTGTAAACATTAAAAAAAAAAATAAGTAAGACTTTTATATTGATTGAATCGTTGATTGACTGAAATTCAAGGCCAATGAAGTCCTGTGTTGTTTTGGACCGACCGATATTTTATTATTTATTATTTTATTTTATTATTTAATTTAATTAAATTTTTATTTTTTTTACTTACCCTATGCGTAAACCTCAAAAAAATGAAGACTTTACATTGATTGAATGGTTGATTGAATGCAATTAAAGTCCAGTGTTGTTTGTTATTTTATTTTATTTTTTTACATTTTTAAAATTTATTTTATTTTTTCATAAATAACTAAATAAATAAGTAAATGAATGTTGTTATTGTTGTATCAAAAACAGAAGTTACACAATAAATACATATCACAATACATTGTTTTGTCTCCTTAAAGTCGTGCAAGTTTTTTATTTTTATTTTTTTAAAGTGAACTCTCCTTTTATGACCAATAATTCACGTGGCTCTTTAGAACAAACAAAACAACCAATAATTGATCACAGCAATGTCCTGTCATTTAATACAGGATGCCAACAGCCCATGTCCTCTGAAATATGAATTCAGAGTCCAGAAGGCAGACACATAAAGCCAGTTTAAAGCAAAGTGCAGTCTGTTTGTCCTTCTGCAATGATAAATACAAATAAAACGCCTCCCTCGGCTCATAAAACACGCTAGTTTACTTTATAGTGAACTGCTGGAAAGTTTTTACAAGTGAAAAAGTTTGAAGATCAATTTGAGGTCCAATCTAACCGAACCATAAAAAAGTGGTGTAAATGTCAGCGGTGGAATTAGACCAGAGCGATTGTGCTCTTCGTGTCTCGATAGTTCACAACGTAACAAACAGAGGTTTGTTTCTGGAGAAAATGTCAAAGTGAAGACGGGTGGCAGCGGGGTCGTGAGTGTGGGATCCTCAGCTGGACGTGTTTGTAGGAAACACCAGTGATTGTGGGCCATCTGTCACGTTCAAGGGCGCTAAAGAAAAAAACAACTAGATGAAAAGACCTGCTGTGATGTGAAAGATCTCAGAAAAGACTACTGGAAATAATGATGGGAGTTCATTATTGTGGCAAACACCTCTTGTCTTTATTTGTCAGCTGCTTCTTTGATCCAGAATTGTCTAGTTTTAGAAATAGTTTTCTTCAGATTTTCAGTTTTGATATTTTTAAGGGTGGTTAAAGTGAATGAACTGCTTTCATTTAACCTCATTTTAACCGAAAAATGTAATAGTGTTTTTAGATTTTTATTTATTTTTTAATACATCATCAGAAAGGTACAAAACTTGGTAGAGATTTTGGTTCTTGCTATGTGAAAACACAGAAAAGCCATGGGCATGACTTTATTCTCATACTTTGTTCTCGTAGTATTTCGACTGTATTTTCAAAATAGTTAGATTTTTTTTTCTCGTAATAACTTTATTCTTGTGATATTTCGACTTGACTTTTGTAATATTTCAACTTTTTTCTCATAGTATTTCGACATTATTCTTGTAATAATTTGACTTTTACGTAATTTCACCTTTGTTCTTGAAATATTACAAGTATTTCGACTTTATTCTCATAATATTTAGGCTTTTTTCTTGTAATATTTCAAACTTACTCCTGTATATTTGGACTTTATTCTCAAAATATTTTGACTTTTTTTCTCAGTTTTAACATTTTTCTCGTAGTATTTTTACTTTATTCTCGTAGTATTTTTCAACTTTATTTTAGTGCTATTTCAACTTTATTCTCATAATATTTCCACTTTATTCTCATAGTATTTTTCAAAATTATTTTCCTAATATTTCAACTTTATTTTAGTACTATTTTGATTTTATTCTCGTAGTATTTTTACTTTATTCTCGTGTTATTTTACAACTTTATTTTTGAAATATTTCAACTTTATTTTAGTACTATTTCAACTTTATTCTCATAATATTTCCACTTTATTCTCATAGTATTTTTCAACATTATTTTCCTAATATTTCAACTTTATTTTAGTACTATTTTGATTTTATTCTCGTAGTATTTTTACTTTATTCTCGTAGTATTTTTCAACTTTATTTTTGAAATATTTCAACTTTATTTTAGTACTATTTCAACTTTATTCTCATAATATTTCCACTTTATTCTCGTAACATTTCGACTTTTTCCCCATAATATTTCACCTTTTTCAATAGTATTTTGACTTTATTACATAGAAATTTGTGAGACTTTGTTTCCGGCTTAATGAAATGTGCAACAGGTGAAAACGCAGCACTTGAGTTAGTTCTCATGTAAAAGGAGCTGTTTGTCAGCTTAAGCTCACAAATCCAGAGAATTTCAAGCCAAATTACCTTGACCGAAGCCAGAGAGTTTGTTTTCCTTCTAGCACATCAATAATCAAATTAACTTTTTATAGAGAACAACTGAACTTGCTGCAGCAACACCAAATGACTAGTGTTTTAGGGTGTTTTTCTGATCACTTATTCATAATAGATTGGAAATTCATAATGGGAACTATAGTTTCTATAGAAACCAGCATTGAAGAGTCTCAGAAGTTTATCTTTTCTTATGATTAAAAACACTCAGAGTACGACAGCTCCCATGTGAGTCTGAGCTGCTTTATACGATAGAATAAACCACTCGTGGCTTAATTGCTTTTGTTTCAGTGAGTCAAACCTTTTTTATGAGCCTGAATGATTCAAAGGTTATTGCTGATGAAACACATATTAATAGTAGAAGTGCTGTAATTTACCACTGATGGAAATAGCAGAGATAGCGGCTTTATTCTTGTAATATTTCAACTGTATTCTCCAAAATATTTAGGCTTTTCTCGTAATATTTCGACTTCATTCTCAAAATATTTTAGCTTTATTCTCGTAGTATTTTGACATTATTCTCATATTATTTGGACTTTTTTCTCATAAACTTTCAGCTTTATTCTCGTAATATTTAAACTTTTCTCATAAAATTTTCACTTTATTCTCATAGTATTTCAACTTTATTCTCATAATATTTTAACTTTTTTCTCATAAAATTTCAATTTATTTCTCAAAGTATTTCACCTTTTCATAATATTTTGACTTTATTCTCATAATATTTAGGCCATTTTTTCTAAATATTTTGACTTTATTTTAGTAATCTTTAAATTTTTTTTCTCTTAATATTTCATATTTTTTCTCAAAATATCTCAACTTCATTCTTGTAATATTTTGACTTTATTCTCATAGTATTTCAACTTTATTCTCGTAATATTTTGATTTTTTGTCTCTTATTTCGACTTTGACTGTTGTACTCTTGTAATATTTTGACCTATATTCTAGTATTATTTTAAAAAAAAATTCTCTTAATATTTCAACTTTTTTCTCAAAATATTTCAACTTTATTCTCATAAGATTTCAGCTTTATTCTTGTAATATTTAGGCCATTTTCTCGTAATATTTCAACTTTATTCTATTAATATTTAGATTTTTTTTTCTCTTAATATTTCAACTTAATTCTTCAAAATATTTAAACTTTGTTCTCATAATATTTTAGCTTTATTCTCGTAATATTTCAACTTTTCTCATAAAATTTTCACTTTATTCTCATAGTATTTCAACTTTATTCTCATAATATTTTAACTTTTTTCTCATAAAATTTCAATTTATTTCTCAAAGTATTTCACCTTTTCATAATATTTTGACTTTATTCTCGTAATATTTAGGCCATTTTTTCAAAATATTTTGACTTTATTTTAGTAATCTTTACATTTTTTTCTCTTAATATTTCTTATTTTTTCTCAAAATATCTCAACTTCATTCTTGTAATATTTTGACTTTATTCTCATAGTATTTCAACTTTATTCTCGTAATAATTTGATTTTTGTCTCTTATTTCGACTTTGATTGTTGTACTCTTGTAATATTTTGACCTATATTCTAGTATTACTTAAAAAAAAAAATCTCTTAATATTTCAACTTTATTCTCATAAGATTTCAGCTTTATTCTTGTAATATTTAGGCCATTTTCTCGTAATATTTCAACTTTATTCTATTAATATTTAGATTTTTTTTCTCTTAATATTTCAACTTAATTCTCAAAATATTTAAACTTTGTTCTCATAATATTTTAGCTTTATTCTTGTAATATTTCGACCTTTTTCAACTTTTTTTATGTGGCACTAAAACACTATTTCGACTTTGTTCTCATAACATATATGTAATATAAAAACAGGCACAAATGAGCAAATAATCCAAGTTTAGAGCTATTAAATTAATATGAAGCAGATCATGTGTTGAGAAGTATGCGAGTTCGTATTGAGAAGTTCTGCATGGATATTTATCTTTTTTAATCGGTTGTCAATTGCTCTGCTACCCCACTTGAACTATTAATATGTGTTTCAGCAATAACCTTTGAATCATTCAGGCTCATAAAATAGGTGTGACACAGTGAAACAAAAGCGATGAAGCCAAGAGTGGTTTATTCTCTGGTATAAAGCAGCTCAGAATCGCATTGGGACTGTTGTGTAGCAGCGTTTATCCGTCAACGCCCAAACATTTCGACCTCGTTTCATCATTCGCTACAGCTTCACTTCACTCTTCACTTCATCTTTATATCTAATGCAATCACACGTTTGACTGAAGTACAAACAGCAGCAGTGTTTTTCATTACTGTAGCGTATGAATCAAGTTTATGTGATTTTGTGTCATGTTTTATGCACTTTTCCAGTAGCCTTGATTCTGAAAGTGTTTTTCCCATTTATTTTTTTCCATAGGGATTAAAAAGTGTTTGTTAAATGATCAATGAACATTACATGTTGAAACTTTTCAAACTATGATTTGAAGCGAAAAAAAGTGAAAGAAAAAAAACAAAGATACAAAAAAGTGAATTTGATGTAAGAATTTAATATAGAACTTAATACGAGAATATAAAACTGTTCAATTAAAGTTGATGGTTATGCATACAGTACAAGTATTTATATTATATATGCAAATATTTAAACATTTTGAATTGGGCTAAAGGTCACTTATGACTGCGTCTCTCTGATTGGTGGAATTTTCATCACTGGAGCATCATTGGTAATGTAGTTTTCACCACAAATTTGTAGTATTTCAACATTATTCTCATAATATTTCAAACTTTATTTTTGTAGTATTTCTGCTTTTTTTTTTCCTCACAATACTTTGCCTTTTTTCTGTAGTATTTAGACTTTATTTTCATAAAATTTTAACTTGATTCTCGTGCTATTTCAACTTTATTCTTGTAGTATTTTGACTTATTTCTTTAATTATTTCACCTTTTTTTAGTATTTCGACTTAATTTTTATAATAGTTTGACTTTATTCTCATAGTGTTTTGACCTTTTTCTCGTAGCATTTCATCTTTATTTTTGTAATATTTCAACTTTATTCTCGTAATATTTAGGCCATTTTCTCGTGATATTTTCACTTTATTCTGGTAATATCCAGATTTTTTTTCTCATAATATTTCAACTTTATTCTCAAAATATTTAAAATTTATTCTCATAATATTTCAACTTTATTCTTGTAATATTTCAACTTTTTTCTCTTAGTATTTCGACATTCTTGCAATACTTTGACTTTATTCTCATAATTTCAACTTTATTCTTGAAATGTTATGAGTTTAATCTCATAATCTTAGATTTTTTTAAATAGTTTATTTTCATAGTATTTTGACTTTATCTCGTAATCTTTTGAGTTTATTCTCGTAATTTTTAGGCCATTTTCTCATAATATTTTCACTTTATTCTGGTAATATTTTGACTTTTTTTCTCGGAATATTTCGACTTTATTCTTGAAATATTTAGGTTAATTTCATAATCGTAGATTTTTTTTCCATAGTTTATTCTCATAATGTTTTGACTTTATTCTCGTTGTATTTCGACTTTTTTCTCATAATATTCCGAATTTATTCTTCAAATATTATTGTAATCTCATAATCTTAGTTTTTTAATGTAATGTTTACTGATGGTTATTTTAAAAATTAGTTGAATTAATGCAAATAGATGGGTTCAACAAAAACAGAATTGATCAACAGCCTCAGAGCTCACAACAGGTATTTAACGATTTATTAGGTCTTGTTCAAAATCACAAATCTTATTTAAACTTTAATGCTTGGTCTTTTTCATAACATGGCTGCATAAATATTCAGTCGAAAGCTGAAGATGAGTTATGTTGTGTTATTTGTGTCCTCACCTGTTGACGTGAGATGAGGCCAGATGGAGCTGACATATGAACATATAAAACAATTATTATAATTCAGAAAAGTTGAAATAATAATAATAATTGTTGTTTTTATTATTATTATTATTATTATTATTATTATTATTATTTCTTCTTACCAGTTTTTCAAAGGCATAGTTTATATTTTAATGCAATGGAAAGTCTAAAAATAAAAATAAAATAATAATAATTAATATATTTTAAAGAAAAAAATGAAAATGTAACAAAAACAATAATAATTATAATAACAAATATGATGATGATGATAATAATAATACTAATAATAATAATAATAATAATTGAGAACATTCTGGGATATTCTGTGAGGGGGAAAATAGATAAATAATGTATAAATATAAAAATAAATAATTATGTATTCATTTAAGCGAAAACTGAAACACTGTTTACAGCTAAAAAAATAAGCTTTGAAAGAGCAGCCTGTGAACAAATAAATAAATAAATAAAAACAACAAATAATTAAGCTTTGAAAGAACAATCTGTGAGAAAAAATAAAATAAAATTGTCAAATAAATAAATGCATAAATTAATTAAGTTATTCATTTATTTATGTGAAAATGCTGAGACATTGTTTACAGCTTAATAAAATAAGCTTTGAAAGAAAAACCTGTGAGGGGGAGAAAAAAAAAATGTAAATAAATAAAATGCTATATTTATTCAAGAGAAATTTGTGAAACATTGTCTACTGAATAATAAAATGAGTTTTGAAAGAGCAAACTAAGAGGGGGGAATAATCATATTAAAATGTAAAAAAAAAAAAATAATAATAATAATGAAATGTGTAAAAAAAAAAATAATAATAATAAAAAAAAATTAGGAGAAAATTGTGAGACATTGTTTACTCGTTAATTAAATGAGCAACCTGTGAGGAAAAACAAAATATATATAACGTTTCATTTATTCCAGAGAAAATTGTCAGACAATGTTTACAGCTTAATGATATGAGCTTTGAAAGAACAACCTGTGAGGGACAAAATAATAACAGTATTAAAAATGTAATAAAACATAAATATAAATAAATAAATAAATAAATAAATAAATAATTATTTAATTAGGAGAAAATTGAGACATTGTTTACTCTTTAATTAAATGAGCAACCTGTGAGGGAAAAAAATAAATAATAAATATATATATTTTTTTATTCCAGTGATAATTGTGAGGCATTGTTTACAGCTTAATGAAATGAGCTTTGAAAGAACAACCTGTGAGAGGAAAATAATAACAATATTAAAAATGTAATAAAAAATAAAAAAAAATAAATAAAAAATATTTATTTATTTAAGAGCAAATTGTGAGGCATTGTTTATATCTTAATGAAATGATGTTTGAAATGGCATCTTGTGAGCAGTAAGGGTTTGATTGCAGCGGCGGTGGGCATTTCTCACTGATAAAGAGACACATTTGAGGAAATCGCTGGGAAAATGACTTTGATCTCCATCATTTGGCCACGTTTGATGACTCTGACTGTGTGTGGAGTTCTCATCTCGCTGATGGACGTCTGAAAGTGTCGCAGGAAATTTGCCAAGTATGAGAGATTTAAGGCAAATTACAGCGGCTTTATCCTGTTTTTCTGTCTTTTCTCTTTCCACTCGTGGCCTTTCACTAAGAAATCTCATCACAAATAATAGACGTATCTTGCAGGATGGTTTAATGTGAGAATCAATCACTCTGTAATCATATTTCTGTTGGCTCTGTGATGTTCAGATGTGTTGTTTCAGTTTTATGCTTTCCACCGAACATTAATCTTCAAAGTTGAAAACAATCAATGGGAAATGATGTGAGCTCGAGGCCTGAAATCCACATGAAAGTATTATAGTTCATCGACTGACACATCCACCGTTTGCTAATAAAGACTTATTTCACTCAAGCAGTTGTTCTAGATTAGAAACCGTCTATATGCGGCTTTTTTTCTGAATTTTCTTTCTTTTTTTTTTTTTTGGTTTTTTGGTTTTTGTTTCACCTAGTCACACTTCAAAAATGACCGGACTCCATACAATTGCTTATAAACCTGTCTTTATGCTATATTATCACCAAATATTGGATTCAATCTTTTTGTCAACTTGTTTTCTTTCATTTAGGACTGGTTTTGTGTTTCTATTTGTTTTGGATTAATCTTGAGCCTCATTTATCTGAGAGTAGGCAGCTCATTTTTTGAGTGAAAAAATCATTTCATCAATCAGTTTTTGCAAATTCTTAAAAAATTAAAGCATTTAAAAGCACACTTTCTGATTAAACGTTAAAGCACTCTAGTGTGAGGAACAGTGAAAAATCTCAGACTTTGTCATATTGCAAAAAATATTCATTAAAAAATGTTTTGGTTTTTTTTACTCAAAAAATGAGGTGCCTACTCTCAGATAAATGAGGCCTACAATTAATCAGATGCAAATAGAAACACAAAATCAGTCCTAAATGACAGAAACAAGTTGACAATAAGATTGAATCCAATATTTGGTGATAATCTAGCATAATGAGAGATTTATAAGCAGTTGTTTGGAGTCCGGTCATTTTTGACCCGGGAACACCACAAGTGTGACTTTTTGCAATTTTGTACAAAATAAAAGCATTTAAAAGCAAACTTCCTGATTAAACATTAAACCACACTAGTGTGAGAAACAGTGCATTTTATTTTAATCATTTTTTGTTTCATATTGTGAAAATTATTCATAAAAAGTGCTTTTTTCACTCAAAAAACAAGGTACCTACTCTCAGATAAATGAAGCCTGTGATTAATCCGATGCAAATAGAAACAACAACAACAACAAAAAACAGTCCTAAATGAAAGAAAACAAGCTGATAAAAATAATGAGCCCAATATTTGGTGATAATCTAGCATAATGAGAGATTTATAAGCAGTTGTTGGTCATTTTTGACCCGGGAACACCACAAGTGTGACTTTTTGCAATTTTGTACAAAATAAAAGCATTTAAAAGCAAACTTCCTGATTAAACATTAAATCACACTAGTGTGAGAAACAGTGCAATTTATTTTAATATTTTTTTTGTTTAATATTATGAAAATTATTCAGAAAAAAGTTTTTTTTCACTCAAAAAATGAGGTACTTACTCTCAGATAAATGAGGCTTACGTTTAATCAGATGCAAATAGAAACACAAAACTAGTCCTAAATGAAAGAAAACAAGCTGATAAGAAGATTGAATCCAATATATGGTGATAATCTAGCATAATGACAGATTTATAAGCAGTTGTTTGCAGTCATTTTTGACCGGGAACATGAAAGGTGTGACAGGAATCTGAACTCAACCAGAGGGTTAAGATGACAGTAATATGATGCAGTTAAAACAGCTCTGGTTTATTTGCGTATTGCAGCATCTGTACGCTAAACGCTCTCTGAAGCTTCAGGATGTGTGTGTTTGACAGCCGTATGCTTGAATATCAGACTGACAGGATGATGGAGACGTGACAGGCGTCTCATAACATCTCACGCATGATTAATGCTAATACACAGCTCAGGACACTGCGAGAAGAAGAGGAGCTAAAGTGTGTCATATTTTCAGCTTGAGTTTGTTTAATAGTTCTGTACGGACTGTGTCTAATGCAAATATGATATTGAACTAATTATAGTAAGTGAAGGCAATTTAATTATTTAATGTGTGTGTGTGTGTGTGTGTGTGTGTGTGTGTGTGTGTGTGTGTGTGTGTGTGTGTGTGTGTGTGTGTGTGTGTGTGTGTGTGTGTGTGTGTGTGTGTGTGTGTGTGTGTGTGTGTGTGTGTGTGTGTGTTCACCTACTTAACCATATCTTGTGGACAATTTTGTACCCAGAAATCTCTTAAACCTGACAACATTTATTTTTTATTTTTATTTTAATATATTACTTTTTTATTTATTTATTTTTTAATTGTGTTTTTATTTTATGATTTTCTGTTGTATTTAATTTATTTTTATTTTATTATATTTGTTTTTATTATAATTGTTTATGACATTTGGTAATGTTCTCTCGTTAATTGTTTGATTATTTTTTATTTTAATTTGTGTCATTATTTTCTGTTTTATTGTATTTCATTCTATTAATTTTTAAAAATAAATTGATACAATTTGAAATGTCCTCATTTGTAAAAAAAATATAAAAACAAAGTAAATGATTATATATATTTTTTTATTGTTTTCTATTTTATTTTACTTTATTTTAGTTTAGTTTATGATTTTCTATTGTATTTATTATTATTTATTTTCTTGTTTTATTATATTTTTTAAATTATTTTTATGACAAAATTTGGGAATGTCCTCATATGTGAAAATGGTATAAAAAGTACATTTTATTTATTTTTATTTATTTATTATTTTTATTTTACTCTATTTTCATATTTTATTATATATATTATAAATAAATAAATGTATTATTAATGACAATTTGGGTATGTCCTTATTTGTAAAAATGGTATAAAAACAAAGTAAATAGTTGTATTTTTATTTATTGTATTGTATTGTATTACTTTTTATTTTATTATTTTTTATGTCAAAATTTGTGAATGTCCTCATTTGTAACAATTGTATATAAACAGTACAACATTTTATTTATTTATTTATTTATTTTATTTTACTTTATTATTTTATTTTATATTTTATTAATTTTATTTTCTTATGTTTTATGGCAAATTTGGGAGTGTCCTCATTTGTAAAAAAAAAAAAAAAAAAAAGTTAATTATTTTATTTTATTTCTTTATTATTTTTCTTTTATTGCATTTTATTAAATAATAAATAAATCTATTTATTATTTATGAACATTTGGCAATATTTAAACAAGTTTAAATTTTCATTTTATTTTATTGTATATTTTATTGTAATATTTTTATTATTAATTGTATTTTTGTAAAAATGGTATAAAATTATCTCTATAATTTTATAAATAATATAAAAATAACTCTTTATATATAATATTTTAGCTTTAATTTGAATGAATTGATTTCTGTTTCACGTCATACTTGTTACTACACCAAAATGAAGTACAATTTACTTTGAAACAACTAAAAATGTAACAAATAATAATCTCAAGTAACATTACATTTTGATGCAGAAAGACTGAAATATTATTTTATTGTAAAATATACTGGAGCAATCTTTGTTAACATCTTTTCGGACACATATTCCATTACAATTGAAACGTAACCAGAATCTGAAGTCTGTGTTTTCTGAAGCATTATAAGCAATTGATCCCTCCGGCTGCTATATTTCCAGCACATCTATCATGGTCTTGAGGACTGTGGTTTTCTCCGTCCGCAGCGGCGACTCCCTGAGCCGCAGTTCATTTTCCCAGCAGCGCCTGGATCAAAGCGCCTCCGCATTAACGAAGATGAATCATCCAATAGCATCGATCAATGACTCCGACACTGTATCTGGGGCAGAAAGTCTCTGGCTGAGATGAAGTTATACTATAAACGTAGGCCATCGCGCCTCTCCGGTTAAATCACTTAAAAGCCAACGCTCCTGTGTTTTGAGACCGAAAGCAGGCGTTTGGAGAGCGATTGCTGTCCTACATTCTCCTCCAGTTGATTTGGTTTTCTGAGAGGATGACGATAAGCAGCAAAAATCAAAGACGGATGTCTTGGAGAAGTAAATCAGTAGGCGTGTCAATTGCTTCCCAAATTTCTAAGGCGCTCCATCTCTGTTTTGACTCGCTGTAATCTCATTAGCCCACTTAGAGGAATTCAGCACATGCATGGATCAATTTCTCTGCTTATGCGAACTGTAATGATCTCTAATTACCTCTGGTGAACAGGAGAGACGTCATACGGCATATTTAGCCACTGCATAAACATAATGGGTTTTTGCCAGTTAAAATTAGACGTAATGTGCAGAGCGTTATGAAAAGCTTAGGTCAAGATGCATAACTTGCATGCACTGGGTGAAATTCAAGGATGTTGTTGACATTAATTAAAGGTTTTAGAAATAGCAAATGGTTTGCATTCAATTATGAGTCATTTCAAATTATAGCTAGAGAATCGTGAGCAGATTCTTTAGTGTATGCCAATAGCTGTATCCTACAAGTCCAAATGTCTTGTTTTTAAATGCTTTTGAATCCATTTTGAATCCATTTTGTTTAAAATGATTTATTTGCTATGAATTATTTTACTGTTTACTGCAAAATTTCTAAAGATCCAATTTCTAAGCATAAAAAAGTGTTGAAATAAAATAAAATTAAATAATTTTTCATATCTAATCTTCTTTTATCAATACATTTTGAATCAGTTTTGTGTAAAATTATTCATTTACTATAAACTATTATATATTTACTATAAATTATTTATTTACTTACTACAAAAATGTATAAACATATTTTGGAAATGTAGTTGAAATAAAACAAAATATTTTTTCATATCTACTCTTTATTTTTCCTTACAAAGAAACTATTATACTTTATATTAATATTTTGTATTTATTCGTTTTTTTTTGTTGTTTTACTTTTTTATAAATGTTTTTTAATCGGTTTTGAATACATTTTGTATAAAATTATTACTATAAACTTTTATACATTTAGTATAAATTATTTATTTACTATAACATTTGTAAACATTTTCAAAATGTAGTTAAAATAAAATAAAATGTAATACATTTTCATATTTACTCTTTATATTTTACACTTTACACTTTACAAAAATGTTTTATATACAAATACAATTATACTTTTTATTAATATTTTGTGTAAAATTATTTATTTACCATAAACTATTATATATTTTCTATAAGTTATTTGTTTATTTACTATAAAGAAAATTATAAATATCACGTTTCAAAAATGTAGTTGAAGCAAAACGCAATAAAATAATTTTTGTATTTATATTTTTTATTCCTGACCCTTTACAAAAATGTTATACATATAAATATTACTATTTTTTATATTAATATTTTGTAGGAGTTTTTTATTTATTTATTTTTATTTATTTTAATTTGTAAAAGGGTCAGAAACATAACATGTAAATATGTCAAAAAATGTTTTTGTTTTTAACTACTTTTTCTAAGTGTATATATGTGTATGTTAGAACTGTAAGTTAAAAATGTAGTTACAAATTAAACATTTACATATTTTTTTATTATTCAAATTTATGTATAAAAAAAGTTTTTGTATCACTGAGATACTAATATAGTATTCACTATAATGAGTTTTCTTTTGTGTGTGTGTGTGTGTGTGTGTGTGTGTGTGTGTGTGTGTGTGTGTGTGTGTGTGTGTGTGTGTGTGTGTGTGTGTGTGTGTGTGTGTGTGAAATATGGTCTGTTCCAAGTCATTATGAGGTGTGATGTTAAGTAGTAACTCTATAAATATGAGGCCGTGACAAAAGAATAAAACAGAACACAATAATGAATGCATACATAATGCGAGTCCAAATGAAGACCTGAGCTGTGATAATTAGCCACACGTGTGATTTTAAGATGCTGTCAGAAATGAGCTCATTACAGTAATTAACCAGCCAGAGCTCATCTCTGAACAAGAGCAGCGTGGGACACGAGCGAGGGGCCGCCGTATGTTCCCCTCTCTGCTCAAGATGGGGAAGCTTATGATCTGTTTCAAGTCATTTCACACATTAATTTTTCATGGGAGATTTCGCAGACGCAAAACAGAGATTATGTTGGTGAGAAAAGCTGCGTTTGAACTTTGTCCTTGATGATTACACTCTTATATTATTTAGAGTATTTCATTGCTGGGTTTCAGCGGGGATACTCAAATAACCACACTTTTAAAGCCGACGTCTTGCATAAACGTATTACAATGCAAATGCTTTTGTGTTCAACAAATAAGATGCAAAAATAGCTGTTAGAAACTAAGAAATGAAATAAATCTGGTGAAGTCTGCAAATGCAACATCACACAATAATAATTCCAAGTTTTATTAATAACAAAATGAATATCTCATGCATTTTTGCTTCTCTGTTACATCACTCAGGCGAGATGAGTTTGTTTCTTCATCAGATTTGGAGAAATCTGTCATTCCATCACTTGCTCACCAATGGATCCTCTGCAGTGAATGGGTGCCGTCAGAATGAGAGTCCAAACAGCTGATAAAAACATCACAATAATCCACAACACTTCAGTCCATCAGTTAACATCTTCCCTGTTGCTTTGATCAGAATCAGAATCAGAATGAGATTTATTGCCAGGTATGTTTACACATACTAGGAATTTGTTTTAGTGACAGAAGCTCCACAGTGCTACAGAGTGACAAGGCAATACATATTATAAAAAGAACAGTATACAAGACAGACGATGTGCAAAAATAGCAAAGACATTTGAATGGAAGTAAGTATGTGTGTTAAATAACTGAAAAATGAATAAAGAGTGGATAGTGTATACTAATTTACCTTTATATCAGCTGTTTGGACTCTCATTCTGACGGCACCCGTTGACTTCAGAGGATCCATTGGTGAGACGGTGATGGAAAGCACATGTAGATGAGTTTGTTTCTTCATCAGATTTGAAGAAATGTGTCATTCCATCACTGTCTCACCAATGGATCCTCTGAAGTGAATGGGTGCCCGCCAGAATAAGAGTCCAAACATCTGATAAAAACATCACAATAATCCACACCACTCCAGTCCATCAGTTAACATCTTGAGAAGACAAAAGCTGTGTGTTTCTAAGAAAGAAAACAACAATTAAGATGCTTTTAACTTCAAACTGTTGCTTCTGGCAAAAATACGAGTCTACAATCCATAATAATGTTTCCTCTAGTGAACTAAATCCATCTTAATGATGGATTTGTTTCAGGTTTTGTCTTAAGATGTTAACTGATGGACTGGAGTGGTGTGAATTACTTGTGAATTATTGTGATGGTTTTATCAGCTGTTTGGACTCTCATTCTGATGGCACCCATTCGCTGTTCATACTTGGATTAAGAATATTTTATCTGAAAAAGTCACTTTTTATCTGTGTTTTGTTATTATATAACACTATTTCTACTGTTACTTTACTCCCTAAACATTTTTGGACACATCTACATTTTGTTTCCCTGTTGCTTTCATCAGCTATTTGGACTCTCATTCTGACGGCACCCATTGACTTCAAAGGATCCGTTGGTGAGACAGTGATGGGAAGCATCTTCATGGAAAGTTTCTTCATCAGATTTGTAGAAATGTGTCATTCCATCACTGTCTCACCAATTAATCCTCTGCAGTGAATGGGTGCCGTCAGAATGAGAGTCCAAACAGCTGATAATCCATAATAATGTTTCCTCTAGTGAATTAAGTCCATCTTAATGATGGATTTGTTTCAGGTTTTGTCTTAAGATGTTAACTGATGGACTGGAGTGGTGTGGATTATTGTGATGTTTTTATCAGATGTTTTGACTCTCATTCTGATGGCACCCATTCACTGCAGTGGAGCCATTGCTTAACAAGTGATGGGATGACACATTTCTCCAAATCTGATGAAAAAACAAACTCATCTACATCTCGGATGGCATAAGAATGAGCAAATTTCCCACCCATTTTTATTCTTGTCTGAACTGTTTTTCTTTTATACGCATGGATATTTTTACTTGAAAAGTAGACAGAAATACTGGTTGTCAGTTATTTTTGTAGTGCATATTCTAGGAAGACGCATCTGTAAAAAGTCTGAAAATGAAACTAAGTTGCATTGCTACTTTTATGCAGTTGCTTGTACTTCTCCAAACTCATATGAGGTCCATCTACATAGACTGAAGATGCTAATATCAACGCTCACTCGCTCTTATTCCAGTCTTTTCTTAGACAGACTCTCACGCACACATTTGTTGGATAATATCCCCTTGAGTTATTACGAGAAGCCGTAACGTGATGTTCAAAGCGCTCTGAAACAACATTCAGACAACACTCCATCAGGTTTGTGCCTGAGAAGGAACATAATTCACTCAGTCCCTGCTTTTCATTTGCATACAGCGCTGTGTTATTTGCATAGCGGCAGTGTTGCTCATTTGCATGCGAGGCAGGGAGCGCGATCGCTTCTCTGAGGTGATGCGCTCGTGCAACATTTCCCCATTTGTCTACAGCGACTACAGCGCTCGCACACAAACGCCTGTGATGATGGGGAACGCCAGCTAGCTTATCTCGCTCTTCATGTCTCTTTAGCTCTGTGCATTCATTAAGAATGGTTTGTTAGAAAGGGTAGAGCGGAAAGTGACTAAAATTATCCCAAAGCGAATCGTGAAACCTGGACTTTTCCTGTATGTTGTGCTTTGGATTCTAGTATGCAGCGTCCTCTGGGATAGAAAAACACAAACAAGATCTCGGTTTAATGTTTGTCCTAGACAGCAGAAAGATTACATGGGGAACAACGGATTCTCCTGGGAAATACCTTAAGAAGAGATCTCAACAGTGTCTCAAAGTGTGCTCAGATTTGCCTAGCTTTACAAAAAAAGGTGTATATGTCACGTTCATTTAATTAAGTAAAGTTCAAGTATATTTTCCAAGTATGTATGTTTATGTAGTATGCTAATTTTAGCATGCAAGTAGTGTACTTATATGTTTTTTCATTACTTCTTAGGACAAAACTGGTACTTTTAGTACATAGCAGTATACATTTAAGCATATTTTATTTGTGCATTTTGAGTACACATGACATCGAAATGTTTTTTTTTTTTAGTATTGCAACAATATTACAAGGTAACTTTATGTACACTATTAGTTTATTAAGTAAACTTAAGCCAAGTTCAAGTATATTTTCCAAGTATATACTTGATGTAGTATACTAATTGCAATGTATTAGTAGTGAGCTTGTGTGTGTATTATTTTGATACTTCATGGGGCTAAATTTGCACACTTTTATGAAAGTAAACATTGTATTTTAAGTGCAAAGTATAGTTTATGTAGTATTCTAATTTTAACATACACACGTACTTGTATGTGTATTTTTTCATTACTTCTTGAGACAAAACTGGCCCACATTTAGTCTATACAAGTAAACATTTAAGTGTATTTTAAGTGTAAAAAACACTTAAGCAGTGTTACTTTAGTATTTCAACAGTGCAAATGAGATTTATGTATGGCATTAGTTTTTTAAGGTAATTTAAGCTAAGTTCACGTGTATTTTCCATGTATACTTTATGTAGCGTACTAATGTCAGTGTACTTTTAGTGTACTTGCATGTCGATTATTGCCTACGTTAGTCTATAATCATAAACGTAAATTTATTTTAAGTGTATATATATTAGTAGTGATTTTGTGTGTATTATTTTGATACTTCATGGGGCTAAATTTGCACACTTTTATGAAAGTAAACATTGTATTTTAAGTGCAAATTTTAAGTATGTAGTTCATATCTAATTATTTCTTTGGTATTGCAACAGTACTACAACTTTATGTACTGTTAGTTTACTTTAGAAAGCTTAATTTCAAATATACTTTTCAAGTATAGTTTATGTAGTATTCTAATTTTAACATACTAGTAGTGTACTTGTATGTGTGTTTTTTCATTCCTTCTTAGGACAAAACTGGCCCACTTTTAGTCTATACGAGTAAACATTTAAGCATATTTTAAGTGTAAACTTTTCAGTGTTTCTTTAGTGTTACAACAGTGCAAATGAGATTTATGTATGCCATTAGTTTATTAAGGCAATTTAAGCTAAGTTCGCGTATATTTTCCATGTATACTTTGTAGTGTACTAATATCAATGTACTAGTAGTGTGTATTATTGCCTACTTTAGTCTATACACATATGAACATTTATTTTAAGTGTAATATTTGAGTACACATTTGACATCTAAATATTTTTTTGTATTGCAACATTACGTTAACTTTATGTACGCTATTAGTTTATTTAGTAAACTTAAGCCAAGTTCCACTATATTTTCCAAATATATACTTTATGTAGTATACTAATAGTGATGCATTAGTAGTGAGCTTGTGTGTATTATTTCAATGCTTCATTAGACTAAATGTGCCCTCTTTTAGTCAATAAAAGTTAACATTTAAGTGTATTTTAAGTGTAAACTGTGCAGTGTTTCTTTAGTGTTACAACAATGCAAATGAGATTTATGTATGGCATTAGTTTATTAAGGTAAATTAAGCTAAGTTCAAGTGTATTTTCCATGTATACTAGTAGTGTACTTGTATGTCTATTATTGACTACTTTAGTCTATAAAGTTTATGACGATTGTGTTAAATTACACGTGGAAGCATCTGTTATTTCGGTTTCTTCTTCACTTGTGTTTTGGAAATTCTGTTACCCCTCAGATTCTCAGAGCACATGTATAGCTCAAATATAATTAGACTTTTTCTAAGTATAAGTCAAGTATACTTTTAAGTATATTTCTGAGAAGAGACTGAAAGCATACTTTCCTATTCTTAGTTTAAAAGAAATATACTAATAGCACACTCGAATAAACTTCATTTTCTTAAGGGCTGTTGCATCGTATTCTGGTCTAACAGTGTTAATTAATGCCAAATGAATTATCTGAGAGTAATTTATCTTCCGTTCTGTGCCACATTATTCTTTCTCCAATTAAACACAATGTACTTTCTAACATCAACCAACAAAAAGGAAGTCTCTGTCCCGCTGTGGACTCTTTTGAATTTAAGAGACGTTCTCCCGAGAGATCCATCATACGAGCCTAAATCACACTTTATAGCCACTTGACCGCTTATTCAAGCTAAAACTCCATTAAACACTTAAAGTATGATTACTGCCAGCCCTCACGAAACAAAGTTCATTTTTTGTGCTTCTGAAAGGCTTTTCCAGATCTTTCCGACTGTTAGATCGCACTCGCTGGAAAAGCGTGCTAATAACCCCTCGCTTAAGTGCGGCCCTCGTCTCCGAGATAAAGGGGAGATGAAATCGGCATACGCTGCGGTGGTATTAGCTGGTGGAGAATGCAAGCAAACGCAGTGCTTTTATGGAGTGAAAAGTGGTGAGAGTAGAGCAGTTACCTGGGTTTGACGATTCTAATGCAGTGAGATTAGTGACATTTAGTGGTCTCCGAGAAATTTCTACAGACACCAACTTTAAAGCTGCCAAACTCTGAAGTGCATTGTTTTTCCTGAGGTTCAGTGGGTTTTATGTGCATACTATGGCAAGCCATTTTAGCTTAAAATATTCTAAGTGTTACTCGTCGTTATTGCATTTTTACTAGTTATAATTCAATTAGAGAGCTCTATAATTACATTTTTACTAGTAACAATGCATATTATAGAGCTCTCTAATTCAGTTCTTACTAGTAACAATTATAATTAGAGAGCTCTACAAATTAGTTTTTTACTAGTCATATGTCTCCATTGACTTCCATTTATTTTTAATTACAGGGCTCTACAACTGAATTTTTACTAGTAAGAATTACAATTAGAGAGCTCTACAATTGAATTCTTACTAGTAACGATTCCAGTTAGAGAGCTCTCTAAATAAATTTTTACTAGTAACAATTCAAATTAAAGAGCTCTCTAATTTAATTGTTACTAGTAAGAACTGATTTAGAGAGCTCTTTAATTTAATTACAGAGCTCTGCAATTAAACATATCTTTGATGTGTTTTTTTACTAGTAAAAATTGAATTATAGATCTCTGTAATTGTATTTTTACTAGTAAGAATTAAATTAGAGAGCTCTCTATTCGGAATTGTTACTAGTAAAAATGTAATTGAAGAGCTCTCTAACTGGAATTGTTACTAGTAAAAATGTAATTGAAGAGCTCTCTAATTGGAATTATTACTAGTAAAAATGTAATTGAAGAGCTCTCTAATTGGAATTATTACTAGTAAAAATTGATTTAGAGAGCTCTCTAACTGGAATTGTTACTAGTAAAAATGTAATTGAAGAGCTCTCTAATTGGAATTATTACTAGTAAAAATTGATTTAGAGAGCTCTCTAACTGGAATTGTTACTAGTAAAAATGTAATTGAAGAGCTCTCTAACTGGAATTGTTACTAGTAAAAATTGATTTAGAGAGCTCTCTAACTGGAATTGTTACTAGTAAAAATGTAATTGAAGAGCTCTCTAATTGGAATTATTACTAGTAAAAATTGATTTAGAGAGCTCTCTAACTGGAATTGTTACTAGTAAAAATGTAATTGAAGAGCTCTCTAACTGGAATTGTTACTAGTAAAAATTGATTTAGAGAGCTCTCTAACTGGAATTGTTACTAGTAAAAATGTAATTGAAGAGCTCTCTAATTGGAATTATTACTAGTAAAAATTGATTTAGAGAGCTCTCTAACTGGAATTGTTACTAGTAAAAATGTAATTGAAGAGCTCTCTAATTGGAATTATTACTAGTAAAAATTGATTTAGAGAGCTCTCTAACTGGAATTGTTACTAGTAAAAATGTAATTGAAGAGCTCTCTAACTGGAATTGTTACTAGTAAAAATTGATTTAGAGAGCTCTCTAACTGGAATTGTTACTAGTAAAAATGTAATTGAAGAGCTCTCTAATTGGAATTATTACTAGTAAAAATTGATTTAGAGAGCTCTCTAACTGGAATTGTTACTAGTAAAAATGTAATTGAAGAGCTCTCTAATTGGAATTATTACTAGTAAAAATTGATTTAGAGAGCTCTCTAACTGGAATTGTTACTAGTAAGAATTCAATTGTAGAGCTCTCTAATTGTAATTCTTACTAGTAAAAATTCAGTTGTAGAGCTCTGTAATTAAAAATAAATGGAAGTCAATGGAGACAGATGACTAGTGAAAAATAATTTGTAGAGCTCTCTAATTATAATTGTTACTAGTAATAATTGAATTAGAGAGCTCTCTAATATGCATTGTTACTAGTAAAAATGTAATTATAGAGCTCTCTAATTGAATTATTACTAGTAAAAATACAATTACGACGAGTAACACTTAGAATATTTTAAGCTAAAACGGCTTGCCATAGCATACAGTATTTGCAGCAATGTTGTCATTCAGTTGTTTATGTATATGCAATGCAAAATATGAAATATATAGAAAATAATTGAATGCAACTTGATTGCTCAGTCAGAATTTAAGTACGCAAAGACTCAACACAAATCAATATTGTATGTCTGTGCATTTATTTATTTGATAATGAACAGACAAATGGTTTTTATCACATAATAAATACAGAAAGATTGATCTGGATTTCAATGTTAAGAGCTCTCTGTCTGTCATAGAATAGAATACTTTCTTAAATCAATATTTCATGTCATTTTTTTGTTTATTAGAGAGTAAATAATGCTTTGCATCCGGATCACTATTGGGTCAAACACATTAAGATGTCCACGTCAAAATAAATTTACAAAAATGATATTATGTCCATAGGAAGTACATTAAAAGTGTCTACTTTTAAGGTTTCAAGGTTTTTGGAGAATAAAATGTCCAAATTTGGTTGAAATAATGTTACATTGTCATTCAGTGCAACACAAAATTTCTGTAAAAATTCAAACAACATGCTTATTCTGTATTATTATAATATATATAAGAATAAAGGAGCATATTACATTTTATTGTGTTTTAAATAAGAACAACCTTCATTACTGACAAATGGGTTAAACCTAGGATAGTGACAAATTTAAAAAAAAATGTAGAATTACAACTAATTAGTATTTAGGCTCAAAGTAATTTGTCTTTTAATATGACATAATTTATTTTTGTTGTAAACATGCCTGACAAAATTGTTACACTGAATGAGTTTAGTGGGTGTGTCTTCTGTAAATTAGGGGAAAAATGTATGATATTTATTTTTTGCTCAGAAAAACAAAAACAAAAAGACAATTCAATTAAAGAGAAAACGTTTTAATATTGTTTTGGAAAAAAAAAATTAAAGCAGTATTACCTTGTTTCGCCTTTGATCTATATACACACTGCTGCTCAAAAGTTTGGGGTCAGTAAGACGTAATGTTTTTTAAAGAAGTCTCTTATACTGCTCTTAAACTGCATTTGTTTGGTTAAAAATACTGGGGGGAAAAAAAACAGCAATACTGCGAAATGTTATTGCAATATAAAATAATGTTTTTTACTTAAATATACTTGAAAATATAATTTATTTCTGTGATGCAAAGCTGACTGTTACTCCAGTCTTCAGTGTCACATGATCCTTCAGAAATCATTCTAATATGCTGATTATTAGAATTATCAATGTTGGAAACAGCTGGGAAATATTTTTTTAGAACCTTTGATTCTTTTTGTCAGGATTATTTGATGAATAACACGTTAAAAAGATCAGCATTTATTCAAAATATAAATCTTTTCTAATAATGTAAGTATATGCTATCAATTTTAACCAATTTAACACATGCTTAGTACATAAAAATAATAATTTCTTTCAGAAAAAAAGAAAGAATTACAATTTACTGACCCCAAACTTTTGAACAGTGGTGTATATAATTAGAAAATATTTCTATTTTAAATAAATTCTGTTCTTTTTAACCAATTATTGATCAAATATCCTGAAAAAAAGTATCACAGGTTTTAAAAAAATATTAAGCAGCACAACTGTTTTCAACATTGATAAATCGGCATATTAGAATGATTTCTGAAGGATCATGTGACACTGAAGACTGGAGTAATGATGCTGAAAATTTAGCTTTGTATCACAGGAATAAATTACATTT
>NC_133366.1:53737606-53742606 GCF_049309525.1 Garra rufa
ATATATATATATATATATATATATATATATATATATATTATTAGTAGTAGTAGTAAGCAGATGAATTATGTTTTATGTGTAATTTAATAAGCCATACGTTCATTTGTACAAATTATATGTAAACTAATACAGCCTTTTATGTGAAATACTATATTATTAGTCCGAATGATATATGCATTTCCTTCAGATATACATCTAAATTGCGGTTATTTTAGAAATTGCTTAATGTGTGTCATTAAATACATGCATTCTGTAATGTAATGTATATCCTTAAGTAAATGCCATAATTGTTCTAATAATACACAGAATGTGAATTTACTTCAGAGACTCTTAAGAGGTGATGCATAAACATGCATTAAAACGTTTTCCCTTGTGTTTTAATGCTCATAATGGATTGGACTGTTTCTGCGGTCCTTGTGGTGATAAATATAGACTGTGTTTGGAAGATCAGCTTTAAACTACTAAACTTTGTCATTAATTTAGAGAGTTTATGGCTTGGTGCTGTTCAAGCAATTCTAATGAAGATGTTAGCAGTAAATTCTTTATCTTTGTGAGTAAAACTCTGGTTTATTGGTCTATTTAAACTTATCTGAAACATTTTGTAGATTACAAAAATATGTTTTAAGTAGGGTTTCTCGATTTGTCGATAAAACTGCTTGTAAACAATGTCACGTATAGTTTACCTCAGAAAAGATTTTCGGTGTCCATAAACTTGATAGTAAGCTAAATAAATAACTCTAGAATGGAGTTACACTGAATGACATTTTAGTGGGTGTCTTCTGTAAATTAGGGACAAAATTCTGATTATTTATTTTTTTGATCAGAAAAACAAAACAAAAAATATACTTAAATTAAACAGAAAACTTTTTAATATTTTTGGAACTATTTAAAGCAATATTACACTTATTGTTTTTATGCTTACACCCTTTTTCGTCTTTGACCCAAGCACTTCATTAGGCAGTATAAAGAGGGAAGATGAAAAGAAAATGCATGCCATTGAAACTTATCAAGATAGTCTGTTCCCTTTAGAGATACATATAATATACATACATAATTCATACATATATATAAATGATACATGTAATTCATTTATATTTTAGTTCATATAATTTCCCTCTGTAAAATATTTCTCTGTCTTCTAGCATATTTTCACACCAAATGAAACCAATACTCAATGCTGAGCCTGTGTGAGACAGTATTTATATACTTTTTTTTTTTTAAATCTCAGTAATCAAATTTTAATGCTAATTTAAAATGTTAAACAGCAATACTGTTGGAAATTTCATCTTGTTTTATTATCAAACTGTAACTGTTTCATCCCTATCAGGGCTCCACTCTTGCAATTAAAATACTACTGCATGCAACTATGAAAATATTAAGGAGCAGCATCAGCGCATTTGTGTTTGTGCTGAGGGGAGCTTCAAAGGTTTCTCTGTTTTTGCAATGTTGAGTAATGTATCACAGACATATCTGATGAATCCTTTCATAAACAAAGTGTAGAGAGAGTGTAAAGAAGAGATTGATTGTTCAGTATAGTGAGCTTCGTTGATTATAATGTAACTTTGTGAGATTGCTAAGATGAGTGACGGCTTGTAATGATTTTTAAGGGAGTTTGTAAATGAGATATTGATTTAATACAACAGTTAAATAAACAAGAAGTTATTATTAAGTGACTTGCATTGTCTGGCTATAACACTTTTGTCTGATTTTGCTCTATTTCGTCATCAAAAATGGTTCGAAACAAGTCACAACTGAGCCACTGCGCATCTCTTTTCAAACACAGCGGCGTTTTATGACTGTACGTACGTTTTTCAATTAAAAGAGTTGATGATTCAATTTCCCATTCATAAAGACACTTGCTTTATTCCTGAATGAATTAGCCATTCGAACGAATGATTCAGTGCAAATGAATACTGCACAAATGATACAAATGAATGAATGATTCAGTAATTAAATCAGACTACCGCCGCCTACTGGCTTTTTTTAAAGTATCTTTTCAGTTATTTAAATCATTTAATATATTTGTATTTAAAATATTACATTTGAAACATTACTCTCAACATGAATTTATACATTTGATTGCATTTATGCTACCTCTGAGCCTCATTAAACATATGAAAATACACCTCTGCGGTACAAATACATTTTGTTAATACTGATTTCACTTGGTTGGTAACTTATTCTTATTAGGGGGCAAGTCTGAAGGGCAGTGGTCCCTATTGTATCTGTATGTTTTCTTATTTTTATTTTCATCCAATGGGAGTCTATGGCCGCCCTATGAAGGGAACATAGAAAATTGGTGAAATTTGGCCATGAATAGTGATCTGACCGACTTTGGGGTCTCTAGAACCAACTCTATAGCGCCATCACTAATTCAAAAATTCTACATTACAATGGTAATAACTCCTGAACCCCTAATTCTAGAAAAAAGAAAATTAGTACACCTGATTCCTCTCCTCATGCTGATCACATTCAATAGCTTACATTAAAACTACACCCATTACAGTAGCGGCCACTTTGAAAAGTACAGTATTGTTTGTTTTGCTACTCCTCCTTGAAAATTGATCCAATTTTTCCCCAAATTGGCTCAGAAATGCACAGAAATGACTGAACACTTTTTTTATTCCTCTTTGTTCAAAAGTTATGATGTTGCAAAGTTAACAAGGTCGACCCTAAATTGGTTTAGAGGCTATATCTTGGTCAAACTTTGATCAGTTGAAATGAAACTTGGTACGCTTCATCAACATCATTCTCTGAGGGTCTATGCCAAAGTTGGGAACAGTGCCACCTATGGGTCGTGAGATACTAAAAATGCACTTTTTTGCTTATAACTTTCAAACAGTTTGTCAGAATATTATGTTCTTGGTGTCGGTGAATTCCTTGAATCTGAAGATATCAATCTTGCCAGGATTGACTGAACCATACAATCGCCATTTTGAAATTGGACATAATTTGCGATCTCTCTTAAACCTTCAGCCCTTTGGTGGCTTGGCCTCGTAATCGCTGCTTGCAGCTATATTTCTACTTGTTCTTATTCTGTTGTTTTAATCAGAAAATATAAAAAGCTTAAAAATGGAATAAAAAATGGCATAAAAGTTGCCAAAAATACCATTATAAAGTTAAAAACTAAATTCCCCTGTAAATCACTTTAAGTTAATCAAATATCAACTCGTAATGGATTTTTTATCAGATTTTTTGATTATTGATTAGAAGGTGCTCCTGAAATTTTGACTGTGCTCCTAATTTTTTAAGTTAGGAGCACAAAAAGAAAAGTAAGCGTAAAACCCTGCCTATTTGTAAACCTAAAAATAGAGTGAACTTGGCGACCCCTTGTCAATCTTTTAGTATGGAGAACCTCAAGGCTCAGTATTAGGACCGTTGCTTTTCATTAGGAGATATCATTAGGAAACAAGGTGTTAGTTTTCACTCTTACAGTTTGCTTGGTTGGGATCCACTGTGCTAAACGACCTTCCAAATAGTTCAGCTGCCTTTATTTGTTGCCGTGAAGAAATCCATCAAGAATAATATCAGATAAATGAGTTTGGACTTGAACGTGCAACACTAATTCTCTTTTTTCTCTTTCTCTTTCACGTTTGCTCATCCTAATTGCCATCATAGGTAAGCCAGCACTTGTTTACTTATTATTCACTACTTATTACTTGTCGTCTTATGTTATTCATAAATCATAATGAAATCAAAACGAATCCTTTCGTAATGCATGTTTGTTGGCATAAATATGAATGATTCATTGGTGCAAATTATTCTAAATCATACTTTTCTTTGTAATCTTTCATCAAAATGATCATTTTGTTTAAAAGTGCATGTATTTTCTGCAAAAATCGTTCTAATTTGATTCCATCGTGATTCGTTTAGATGTATTTTAGTTCATTTTTTGTATGTATGAACGCAATTCATCTTCTGCTAATGCTAATAAATGAGTTTGGACTTGAATGTGTAACACTAATTCTCTCTTTTGTCTTTCTCTTTCGTGTTCGCTCCTCGTCTTAATTGCCATCATAGGTAAGTCAGCACTTGTTTACTTATTATAAGTGACCTAATAATGACTTCCTAATGAACATAGCAACTTTCTCTCTCATCTGTTGTCGACGAAGCGTTGTGTGAACTTGGTAAAAAACGAGCCAATGAAAAATGAAGACGAATGAGTCGGATCTGAGATAATGTGTTTTAGATGTGTTTGTTCTTGGCTTGACGTTGAGTGATTTGGCTGTGCATAAATCATGGAGGGTTATGAGTGAGATACTCGTACAGCCGCCCATGTTCACTGATCAGGGGAACTCGATAGGTCGCGGATTATTGCCTGGAAAGAAACAAACACGTCCGTCTCCGTCTTCTAAATCGAGGAGCTTCTTTACGTTCTGCTGAGTGTTTCTACACGCTTCCAGCTTCGTGTTGTCTGTAAATAAGTGCGTATCTGGCTGTAAGTGTGAGATAGAAAGCAGAAGTGAAAGTGGGTTAGTCTATATTGTGCCGTAAATTGGATTTGAGAAATGACTCTTGAAAAGAGGTCACATCTCTTTTGAGGAGATTTTACAGTATCACTGGAAGTGCTGAAGATAGTCTCACTTTCACTGACCCGTGCTTATAGGAAGGATCTTATGTTATTCATATATCATAATGAAATTAAAACGAATCCTTTCGTAAAGCATTTTTGTTGGCATAAATATGAATGATTCATTGGTGCAAATTATTCTAAAACATGTTTTTCTTTGTAATGTTTTATCAAAATGATCATTTAGTTTAGAAGTGCATGTAATTTCTGCAAAAATCCCACTAATTTGATTGCATCATGATTCATTTAGATGTATTTTAGTTCATTGTAGTCATTTTGTTTGTACGTATGAAAGCAATTTATCTTCTGCTAATGCTTTGAATTGTTTTAATCTGATTTGAGACTTTTTTTGAGCTGTCTATTGAAAGTTTGTTTCTTGAATCAGGCTATACTGGTTTTGATTTTGTTTTGGACTGACTTAAACTGAGTG
>NC_133366.1:53747606-53762941 GCF_049309525.1 Garra rufa
GCAGATGACAGATGATGAATGTCTGTTTTCTCACTTTAATTATTCGGTGCGTTCTTTACTTTACTGCAGTAAAAACAATTTTGTGGCTCTTTATAGCGGATTTTGCATTATGATTGGTCAGATCAACTCTCAATCAAGCTGTTTGCAAAGGGTCAATTGAATCATTCCTGAATTGAATGTAAATTAAGATTCATAATTCAAATTGTAATTTGGGTTTAAGGAAATAAAAAAAAAAGTTAAACAATTATTTAGTATGAATTATAACATCATTGTGCATAGTGTGATTTTTCAAGAAACATTAGATGATCTTAATAATAATTTTTGTATTTATTAAAATGTTTATTTTATGTATATGTATATATTTAAATATATTTATAAATTTAAATATTAGAATATTTAATAAAATAATGCATTTTAAAAATAGTTTTAATTTTTAATATATTTATAATTTATAAAGTAATATTCTATGTATTTATTTATTCATTTATTTAAAAACAAACAAAAAAGAAAATCATGTTCTTGAATGATTTGGTGAGATTGTTATATTCAAACGCATTTACAAATTTAAATATTGGAATATTTAATTAAATAATAATGCATTTTAAAAATAGTTTTAATTTATATATTTTTAATAAATTAATAATTTATAAAGTAATATTCTATTTATGTATTTATTTATTGAAAAACAAACAAGAAAATAATCTTCTTGAAAGATTTGTGAGATTGTTATGTTCAAATATATTTATGAATTTAAATATTAGAATATTTAATAAAGTAATGTGTTTAAAAACGAATGCATATATGTTTAATATATGTATAGTTTATAAAGTAATATTTTATTTATTTATTTAAATTTAATAATGTTTTTGATAGATTTGGTGAGATACGGAGAGTTTTGTGATTAATATGTTTACAGAGAGACACATAAACAGAAACAGTAATAGTAATAAAATAAATAAAACATGCTGTTCAATAATACATTTTTGTCTAAGCACTCAAAAATGTCTTTATTTGTAACATATGGTCTTTTTCTAGAAACACTACATGATATTAAAATACAAATCTGTGTTTAAATTCACCTATAAAAATACATATTTAATTTTTATATTTGATAAATATATTTAGCAAGTATAGTATTTAATATTGTTTTAATATTTTTGTAACATTATTTAGGCTTTTCTAGAAACATCAGATAATATTAATGACATTTACTTTGTTAAACTCAAATTTCACGCTGATGAATTAAAAATTAGACTATTCTTCAAATCTGAATTTTGCACTATAGAATGACTTATTTCATTTAAGTTTATTTTTGTTGACCGATGAGCAACAAAAGCTAATTTGAGACTGGATTTATGGTGTTCAGTTAAACAAATGCATTGTGCAATATTTTAGTTTTTTTCCCCCTGACTTATACGTTTCTCTATAACATAATCGAAAAGAATCAACAGCATTAAAAATGCAGGATTGTGGGAATAAGTGGGAAAAAATTGGGAGTGGGTGGAGTAAAAACTAGAAAGCTTGCAAAAATGCTTTTGTAGTGAGATGCAGCCTAAGCATCTGGAGGAAGCGATCCGGGACACTAGCATCCCCTCTAGTTCACACGACTGCGGATAGAAAAGATAGGAAACTGGCATGTACTTGAGGAAGAATCAAATGGCTCTCTCACGCTGCTTTGCCACGGGATTGAACTGAATCACTTAGCCTCTCAAAAACCTTACAACGCCGTCAAATGGCCATTAATTCATCAATAATGCACAGCGGCTCAGTCTAAGCTCTTACTGTAAGGTAACGTCTTGCGTGCTGAACTCTAAAAGAAGAGATTTGTTTCTGTCGTTTGCTGTAGCGCTGATCTTACATCAGTTTAGCTGGGAGAGATTTCAGTGCTTGGGTTCTCAACCGCATACAAGCTTACTACTCTAGAACTTTGATGCACTAGAACATTTGATAAACTAAAATAACTCAAACTAAAACTGAAATATTAGATAGACCAAATAATACATACTAAAACTAAAATGGAAAATATAAAAACTGATTCAAAATATTAATAAAAGTTCATCTCATAATTGTGATTTACACCATGCGTATTACTAATGATCTCAAAATCTTCAGTTCATCTCATTAATATGACTTAGTATCTCATAATCTTGAGTTTATCTCATTATTATGATTAGTATCTCATAATTTTGACTTAGTATCTTATATAGTGATATAGTGACTTTTTATTTGAAATTGACTATTTATCTCAGAATTTTGAAATTTTATTTCATAATTGTGACTTTTTATCTTAATTATAACTTAATATCTCACAATTTTGACTCTTGTGATAATGACTTAGTATCTCATCATTTTGACACTTTCATAATTTTTACTATTTCCTCATAATTATGACTTAAGTATCTCATAATCTTGAATTTATCTCATTATTATGACTTAGTATCTCACAATCTTAAGTTTATCTCATTATTATGATTTAGTATCTCATAATCTTGAGTTTATCTCATTATTATGATTTAGTATCTCATAATCTTGAGTTTATCTCATTATTATGACTTAGTATCTCACAATCTTAAGTTTATCTCATTATTATGATTTAGTATCTCACAATCTTAAGTTTATCTCATTATTATGATTTAGTATCTCATAATCTTAAATTTATCTCATTATTATGACTTAGTATCTCACAATCTTAAGTTTATCTCATTATTATGATTTAGTATCTCATAATCTTAAGTTTATCTCATTATTATGACTTAGTATCTCACAATCTTAAGTTTATCTCATTATTATGATTTAGTATCTCATAATCTTGAGTTTATCTCATTATTATGATTTAGTATCTCATAATTTTGATTTATCTCATAATTATCTATCTGATAATTATGGCTTAGTATTTTTTATTTTTGACTTTTTTTTTATTAAGCATTGAAATTGACTATTTATCTCAGCATTTTAACATTTTATATCATAATCTTTATTACTTTTTATCTTAATGATCCCAAAATCTTGAGTTTATATCATTATTATGACTTAGTATCTCATAATTTTGACTATCTCAATTTCAATTTGACGTAATTTTGACTTTCTCATTGTGACTTTATTTGATAATTATGACTTAGTATTTTCTAGTTTTGACTTATAGAAATTTTGTCTTTCTCTCAATTTTGACATGTTATGTCATAATTATGACGTTTTATTTCAATTATAGTTTAATATCTCACAATTTTTATTTAAGTAGTTTTGACTTTATCTTGTAATTATGAATTAGTATCTCATAATCTTGAGTTTATCTCATAATTTTGCCTTTTTATCTTAATTTCATCTTCAAGCTTGACTTTCTCAGTTTCATTTTATGTCATAATTGTGGCTTTATTTAAATTATAGCTTAATATCTCACAATTTTGACTTAGTATCTCATAATCTTAAATTTATCTCATAATTATAATTTATCTCATAATTTTGACTTTTTATCTCAATTTTGACTTTCTCATTATGACTTTTTATCGGATAATTATGACTAAGTATTTTATAGTTTTGACTTATCTCGTAATTAGGAATTAGTATCGAAATTTTGGACATTTAATGTCATAACGATGACTTTTTATTTCAATTATAGTTCAGTATCTCACAATTTTGATTTAAGTGTCTAATCAAGAATTGGTATAATTAGTAAATTTTGACTTTTTCTCAATTTTGACATTTTATGTCATAATTGTGACTTCATTTCAATTATAGCTTAATATACCATAAATTAGATTTTTTTCCCCTCATTTTTATGACTTAGTATCTCATAATTATGACTTACCTTATAATTTTGACTTTTTATCTCAATTTCGATTTTATCATATATATTTTTTTTCAAATGTATTTCATGCTTTTGAATATTAATCTCAATGTGACTTTTTATCTAATAATTATAAATTGTAAATTGTATAAATTATTAATTAATTATAAATTATAATTGTATCTTTTATTTTTTCCTTTAATTATTACTTACTATCATCTATTTTACTTTTTATCTAATAATTTTGATATATGTCTTAATTTTGGCTTTTTATCTCGTTATTATAATGTCAACAACAATTAAATCTCAAAATGGGTTTCTCAAGATTTTTGTGATTTTTTTTTTCTTTTTTCTTTTTTTTAGGGTATCTTTTTCTAATAGATGTAAGTCATTTCAGTGATGTACTTATCAGAACACTATAATAGTATCTCAATAAGACTAAAATAACACTAGTAAAGCGCAGATTGTGCAGTGAGCCATGAGCTGGTAGTTCATTGTGAACACAGCCGGTGGTGTTTTGTAAGATTTAGGAACAGCATGTTGGTTCTCTGTTGGTGAAAAAGACGAGATTTTACCCAGATCTTCCTGTGCACTCACGGTCAGCTAGTATTAATGTGTTGAGAGCTGGAGTTGTGATCTTTTGTTCTCAGTGTGCTGAGAGAGATTACAGCTGGAGAGAAGATTTTTCCTGTCGTTTAAAGAGAATAGGAGATAAATGGGGAAGATCAGTTCGAGCGAGAGCCTTTTACCTCTTTTCAGGGAGTCGCTTTGTGCCGCGTTCACCTAAAGTGAGATTCGTCCCTGGAGATAAGGAAATGGGACGAGCCACACAGCATCTGCGAGGAGTATTACATCACAAAAGACTCGGGGGTAATTGTAACTTTTTTGGGCTTCTTATTGGAAAAACTCAAAGTTAAGGATCTAAAAATGTTCAAACTAGACTTTAAACCAGCATGAATGATTGTGTGCAAACTGCTAGGCCACAGAGTCATTAGAAGTTTACCATCAATAAAAAATGCACTTCATGTCGACAAAACTGGGTTAAACTGCTCAAAATCAAAAGAAATGATTAGGAGATTATATTTTGGTGGAATAAATTAATGAATAAAACAAATAGCAACAAATAGCAATACTAGGAACTCCCAAAAAACAATAAAACAAAACAAAAACAGTAGGTTTGAAATTATTTAGCTTTTTTCTTTTTGTTAGAAAAAATATGAAATAATATTTAGAAAAGTATGTTTTGCAAGAATAAAAAAAATAATAATAATAATAATTGTGGTCAATTTGGACAGTTTCATTATTGACATATAATCTTGATTTTATCTCATAAATTGTATTTTTTCCTCATGATTATTACCAAGAATCTCATAATCTTGAGATTATCTCATAAATATGACGTTTTATCTCATAATTATTAGCAATGATCCCATAGTCTTGTGTTTATCTCATAAATATGACGTTGTATCACATAATTATTACCATTGATCTTATAATCTTGAGTTCATCTCATAATTATGACTTAGTATTTCATAATTGTGACTTTTTATCTCATAATTATTACCAGTGACCTCATAATCTTGATTTTATCTCATAACTGTGACTTTTTCCTCATAATTATTACCTAGAATCTTATAATCTTGAGTTGTCTATGTCTATGACTTTTTATCTCATAATTGTGACCTTTTATCTCATAATTATAAATAATAATAATAATAATAATAATAATAATAATAATAATAATAATAATAAGTTGTGTTATTATTCTTTTTTATTGTTTTTAGGTAAAATACAACCAAACTGGGTATGTTCTTGACAGGTTTGGTGATATTCAGACAGTTCTGGGATGAATATGCTACAGGAGAGATGAGTAAACAGAAACATAATGGTCTGAAATAAGTCAAAGAGAGAGAGAGAAATGGCTCAGGATCCTGCGGTGAGATAAAGAGGGAAGCAGCGGAGAGAAAGCTTGGGAATAAATAGTTAACATCCATTTTCCTGCTTCCAGCAGCAGCACATCTTCATCCTCAGAGGTCTTCAGTTATTGATGGGCTGTCACACACTCTTGATAGCATCGGCACACAAACGCACACTGTGGGCTTGTTTTGGCTGATTCTCATCACGGCTGCAGGATGCACACAAAACACATATTTGCACACAAAACACGCGGATGTTTATAAACCTGGATGCACACACATCTGAACAAATGCATTGCATTTTAATGGCCATGAGCACACTGGAAGTCTGGAAGGAGTGACAATCGCTGGATTTGTGGAAATCATGTCATGCGTGTCTACATACAAGCGCCTGATTGTTTTAAAGACATGCATAGAATGATTCTAAATGTGAACATATGACAATTTCCATCTCACAATTGTGACTTCTTATCTCATAATTATGACTAAGTATGTCAGAATTGTGGTCAATTTGGGCGATATCATTATTTTGGCTTTTCTCATGTTTATGACTAATGATCTCATAATCTTTAATTTGTCCCATCATTATGACTTAGTATCTTAGTTATAAGTATGACTTTTTATTTTAGAATGATCTCAAAATCTTGAGTTTATCTCATAATTATGACTAATGATTTCATAATCTTAATATCTGATAATTATAACTTTATTTTTGACTTGATATCGTAATATTTATTTATTGAAGTTTTGAGTTTCCATCTCAGAATTTTGATATTTTCTGTGACTTTTAATCTTAATTATAACTTAATCTCACAATTTTAACTTTTTGACTTAGTATCTCATATTTTGTTATTATTATTATTTCATTATTATGTTCTCATATTTATGACTTAGTATCTCAATCTTGACTATCTTATATCGACGGTTATTTAGATTTTGTTACAATTTTGACTTTTAATGTCAATGTGACTTTTTAACAGATAATTGAATTAGTATCTCATGATTGTCTTTTTTATCTCTTAATACTATCATACATTTAACTTTTTATCTAATGAATTTAATTTATATCATAATTTTGTCTCATCTCATAATTATAACAACACTTTTTTTAATTTCATAATTATGACTTTATCTCATAATATTGACTTAATATATTTTTTTAGTATCTCAACATTTTTATGTCATCAATAATGCATATAATAATATAAGGTATATTATGATTGTCTGTTTAACTTTACGTTTTAATATATAATGTTGGATTATTTAATTATTGGTTTAGTGTATTAAATACAATTTTTATGAACAATTCAAATGAGTTTGCATTCAACAAGAACAGTATTTAGGACTGTGCATTTTAAAATGTGTGTTTGTGTGTGTGTGTGTTTGCTATTTGTTTATATAAATGTTATATTAAATATTTAAACTCAGTTGCATGTTCATGAAAGTAACCTGCACTTCATTACTACAACCGTGGACACAGGAATCAGTGCTGTTACTGTGGCTGCTCTGGCTCTAAGATAAGGGCTCCATTCCAGGCTAATTATGTAGGCCGTGTTGATTTGTAGCGTGTCTGTCGCCTGTTGAATTAAGGCCGTAATCGTTGCCTTTAGACTCTCATTAGTTAAAGGCTCCAGGAGTGCATGTAAATCGTTGTATACCACCTTAGCAGGAAACCGCTACCGTGCTATAGCACGTCGCATTCGTTTTCATTAGCTTGATTGCAGTGTAGTTTCTGTCTAGTAATCCGTTCTCACTGAATCAGCAGGGGTTTAAAGGTCTAGGAAATTTATGTTCCTGGTTTAATCGCATTTATTTGTGGGCGGCATCAAAAATATATAGAGGTTCTGTAAGATCTTTTGTCTTGTAACCCTTGACTGACAGTTCAGTTATTCACTGCTGTTTCTCACAGGGTGTGTTTGCAGACAAATGATTCTGGAAGTGAAGAAAATCACAGTAATAAACTACACTTGTGATGCTTGTTCATCAAACCTGTCGGCATGGTGCTCGAACGTTGCTATGGTGCTCTGGGTGGTTATCAGGTAGTTGCTGTGATGTTCTGGATAGTTGTAATGCAGTTTGATAGCTACAGTAAAAAAAAATTTGGTTGTTGTGGTTGGTTGTTATATGGTTGCTAGGTTGTTTGGTTTCTAAAGCAAGTAGTTTCTGTATGGTTACTATGCAGTTCTGGATGCTTGCTATGTACTGTAGTTGCTAGGATGTCTGAGTGGTTGCTATGCAGTTACTCAGGTGTTTTGGGTAGTTGCAAAGTAGTTCATTTTCAGTTATTCTGTTTGGTTGTTATAGGGTTGCTAGCGAGTTGTTTTGAGTGATTACTAAAGCAAGTAGTTTCTGAGTGGTTACTGTGCTGTTTCTAGGGTGTTTTGGATGGTTGCTATACAGTTGCTAGGCTGTTCTGGTGGTTGCTGGGTAGTTTCTAGAGTGATACAGTTGCTGTATGATTTCTTGGTAGTTGTTAGGGTGTTACTATGCACTTGCTAGTTGGATAGTTGTTACACAGTTATTTAGGTGTTCTGGGTGGTTACTATACAGTTGCTATGGTGATTTGAGTGGTTGCTATGCAGTTGCTAGGATGTTTTGGGTAATTGCTACAGTAGGTAGTTTTTTGTGGTAGTTACTATGTGGTTCTTAGGTAGGTCTGGGTTACAGTGCAGTAGTTGCTGGGTGATCGCTACAGTAGATAGCTTCTAGGGTGTTCTGAATAGTTACTATATGGTTGCTAAGTAGTTATTAGGTTTTTCTGAGTTGTTACTGTGCAGTTTCTAGGGTGTTCTGGCATGTTTCTAGATAGTTTAAAAGATGTATTGGATGGTTGCCATGCAGTTGCTATCATGTTCTGGGTGGTTGCAATACAGTTTCTAGTTAGTTGCTGTGGTGTTCAGGGTGATTGCATACAGTAGCTTGTTTTTGGCTGTTCTGGTTGGTTGTTATACGGTTGCTAGGATGTGTTGGGTGGTTACTATTGTTGCTAGGGCGTTTTGGATGGTTGCTAATATACAGTTGTTAGGCTGTTCTGGGTGGTTGCTGGGTAGTTTTAGGGTATTCTTGGTAGTTGCTATATGATTTCTTGGTAGTTTTTAGGGTGTAATTATGCAGTTGCAAGTTCAATGGTTGTTACGCAGTGACTTAGGTGTTTTGTGTAGTTACTATACAGTTTTTTGGGTGTTTTGAATGTTTGCTATGCAGTTTCTAGGGTGTTATGGATGGTTGCTATTTAATTACTGTTCTGTTCTGAGTGGTTGCAAAGTATTTGCTAGGGTGTTTTGGATGGTTGCTATGCAGTTGCTAGGGTGTTATGGATGGTTGCTATTTAGTTGCTAGGATGCAGTAGGTAGTTTTAAGGTGTTCTGGATAGTTGCTATGTGGTTACTAGGTAGTTTTTAGCTGAGTTGTTACTATGCAGTTGCTAGGGTGTTCTGGATGGTTGCTGTGTAGCTCTAGGGTGTTCAGGGTGATTGCTACAGTTGTTTCTGGTTGTTCTGGTTGGTTGTTATACAGTTGCTGGGAAGTTTGTAGGTTGTTTTGAGTGGTTACTATGCAGTTGCTAGAGTGTTTTGGATGGTTGCTGTACAATTGCTAGGCTTTTCTGGGTGGTTACTGGGTAGTTTCTAGGGTGTTTTGGGTAGTTGTATGGTTTCTTGGTAGTTATGCTGTTACTATACAGTTGCTGGGGTGTTTTGAATGGTTGTTTTGCAGTTGCTACAGTAGCAAGTTAATTGCTGTGGTGTTCTGGGTGGTTACAATGCAGTTGCTAGGGTGTTCTGGGTGGTTGTTATGTAGTGTCTAAGGTGTTCTGGATGGTTGCTATGCAGTTGCTAGGGTGCTCTGTGTGGTTACAATGCAGTTGCTAGGGTGTTCTGGGTGGTTGCTATGTAGTTTCTAAGGTGTTCTGGATGGTTGCTCTGCAGTTGCTAGGGTGTTCTGGGTGGTTGGAATGTAGTATCCAAGCTGGTTCTTTTGAATCTGTATTCCTAAAACTCTTCTTTTTTTTTATTCTGCTGTGTAGTTTTGTTTAGGTTCCTCTCCTCAGAAATTTGTGAAGAAACACATGAGAGTTAAATGAGATGTAACCAAAAACTCCTTTCACGTGTCTCGAGCTGTAAAAGAGCAGTAGCCGTTTCCTCGTGGGTTTAGCACGACTCTCATATTTAGAGTTTAACAGGCTGTGGTAATTATATCCGAGCACTCGTGCCAGTTCCCGACAGAGTTTCTGTCACTGCTAATAGTGAAGATGTGATGTTGGCCACAGAAGCACACTTTAAAGTAAGTGCACATACAGCATGAAGCGCAGTGCATTGTGGGTAGCCGAGGGAAGCAGATGGTATGTGCAGTGGCAGTGTGAGATGATGACAGACCTTTGAGAGACTCCTCGAGCTCAGAGAGCGTCTACAGGACGACACGCTGTTCTCCCGCTAGTCCTGCTGCCAGGCGGCGTCTCTTCACGTCTGCTCGTTTTCACCTCATTTGCGCACGCATGCACATTTGTTCATGGATACTGTTTTTTTTTCTTCTTCCAGTTTTACTCTGTTTTACCGCAGTGTGCAGCACACATGTCAGAGTATTTATGTCAGGATGTTGTGTTTTCAGATGTAGAGCTACTGACAAGAACACTTGCATGTTTCACCAAGTTCTGGTGTATGAATTTAGTTTTATCATTAGAATTAATCTTTTTTTTTTACTGAAAGAATGCTTTGCATTTCCGGTCTGCATTGTTTCTAGTCAAATTAGGGTATATTCCGAGCTAATAAACTAATGTTAAACCTATTAAAATGTTTTTAAAAAGCACATGGCTCCATAGCGCCATCACTTGGCAATGTCGCAATGTCATTTGTCAGTGCCTCACTTTAATGAGTGTGTAGAGGACACGAAGCAGCGGACATTAGCTACATTAAAAACAGATGGACGCTATTTGAATGGGTTCCTATGGAAACCGGAACAGAAAAGCATTCAATCTGACGTTAGAATTCGTAATGGCGGCGCTCATCGTTTACTCAGGAAAAAGGTCTATATTAGCTGCTGTTTACTTGGCGCTATTAATGTTGTATTATTATTATAATGACTACAATGTATGTATTGTTGATAGGTAGTATCCAGGGTATTCTGGGTGCTCTCTACCCAGTTACTAGGGTGTTTTGGACAGTTGCTATGTAGTTGGTAGGATGGTTGTTGCTGATGTCGTTTTTAGGATGTTTGATCGCTACAGTAGGCCATTTCTAGCGTGTTATGGTAGTTACTGTAAGGTTGCTAGGGTGTTCTGAGAGGTTACTATGCAGTTGCAAGAGTGTTTTGAATGGTTGCTAGGGTGTTCCAGGTAGTGGCTATATGGTTGCTAGGTAGTTGCTAGGGCGTTCTGAGTGGTTACTATACAGTTTCTAGGGTGTTTTGTATGGTTGCTACATAGTTGCTAGAATGTTCTGGGTGATCGCTACTGTAGGTAGTTCCTATATGGTTGCTAGGGTGTTCTGAGTGGTTGCTACAGTATGTAGTTGGTAGGGTGTTTTGTATGGTTGCTGTGTAGTTGCTAGAATGTTCTGGGTGATTGCTACAGTATGTAGTTGCTAGGGTGTATTGAATGGTTGCTAGGGTGTTCTGGGTAGTGGCTATATTGTTGCTAGGGCATTCTGAGTGGTTACAATACAGTTTCTAGGGTGTTTTGTATAGTTGCTACATAGTTGCTAGAATGTTCTGGGTTTTCGCTACTGTAGGTAGTTCCTATATGGTTGCTAGGGTGTTCTGAGTGGTTGCTACAGTATGTAGTTGTGGGGTGTTTTGTATGGTTGCTACAGTATGTAGTTGCTAGGGTGTTTTGCATGGTTGCTACAGTATGTAGTTGCTAGGGTGTTTTGTATGGTTGCTACATAGTTGCTAGACTGTTCTGGGTGATTGCTACTACAGTAGACCGTTCCTATATGGTTGCTAGAGTGTTCTGAGTGGTTGCTGTAATATGTAGTTGCTAGGTTGTTTTGTATGGTTGCTGTATAGTTGCTAGGATGTTCTGGGTGATCGCTACAGTAGGTAGTTTATATATGGTTGCTAGGTAGTTGCTAGGGTGTTCTGAGTAGTTGCTACATTATGTAGTTGTGGGGTGTTTTGTATGGTTGCTACAGTATGTAGTTGCTTGGTTGTTTTGCATGGTTGCTACAGTATGTAGTTGCTAGGGTGTTTTGTATGGTTGCTACATAGTCGCTAGACGGTTCTGGGTGATTGCTACTACAGTAGACCGTTCCTATATGGTTGCTAGGGTGTTCTGAGTGGTTGCTATAATATGTAGTTGCTAGGTTGTTTTGTATGGTTGCTGTATATTTGCTAGGATGTTCTGGGTGATCGCTACAGTAGGTAGTTTATATATGGTTGCTAGGTAGTTGCTAGGGTGTTCTGAGTAGTTGCTACAGTATGTAGTTGCGAGGGTGTTTTGTATGGTTGCTGCGTAGTTGCTAGAATGTTCCTGGTGATCGCTACAGTAGGTAGTTCCTATATGGTTGCTGGGTAGTTGCTTGGGTGTTCTGAGTGGTTGCTACAGTAGAAGAGAAGGGAACTATAGAGGACAAAAAACAAGAATAAAGTAAACTTGTGTAATGCGTGAACGCTTGTTTCTCTGTGGAATCTGTTTGAACTGACTTTAAAAGGCTGATGTTGTGGAAATGAAGGCGTCATCATTAAAGTTAACCAGGGCAAACAGCAACCCTGTCAGAACCGAAAGCAGAATCGAATGTACTAAAATGAGAAAAGACATCTTCAGTACCTGCCTACATATAGAGCCAATGCAGTTTAACATTATTGTGTCTTTCACACACTTTCAAAGCCCTCAGTTGCTTTCTGGAGCTGCTTTGCACTGCATTTACTAACATATGCAAGATGCACAGCCATGCAGACTTGTTCCTTTTTTCTATCTTCTCTGATCGCAGTCCAACAAAGCTGTCTGACTTTTCTAAACATCACAGCTTCGTATCTCAAACCTTTATAGATGACTCAGAGAGTTTCAGAGTGTTGAGTGATCTGCATCGCTTGTTAACGGTGTCCAAAAGCAGGTACAAACTGGCTTTGGTCAGGAAATCAAACTGATTTTCTGACAGATGTGATGTTGAATTCACCTCCTTCCCAGATTCACAGTCGTGTTCGTTTTTACTCAACCCCTCTGGCCCGTGTCTCACAGATTCAGTGTGTTCAGTTCAGCGCCAGTAATAGCAGGTTACAGTTTTCACACTGGGAATGTGAGCCGTGTGATGTCACATGTCTGAAGGAAAGAAAAAAGAAAAAGTAAAAAGTAAATTGTTAAAGTTAATAATAGCGTCCAATAGCAGAGATGTGCATCTTTCAGAATTTAATTTCAAATGTGTTCCTCAATTTAATTTTGAATTTAGAATTTTGAATTTTGAAATTTGAAATTTGAAATTTGAAATTTGAATTTAAATTTGAATGTATCTGAAAATGCAAAGGAACTACAATTCAAAGTCTCACAAAATAAAGACAGTTTGCAAGAAAATTAGGCTAATTATAGTTACTTATAGAAACTTTGTCTTTCTTTTTCTCTTCTTGTCATTCCAATTAACATTTCTGCTCGACTTCCTGTGGGGCCGACACTCATGAGCTCATTGTAACATTTCTGAAATGTTTGTTGGCACTTTACAATTATTAAAGACCCAATTCAGTTGACGTCATACTATGTAGGGTGGCGGCCTCCTGCTGGCTCCGCCCCTGCAGTGTGATTGACAGGTCTGTGGTTTGGCCCAGAGGCGGTGAGTCTTAAACACAGTCCAGTCACTGCGCCTGTGGCTACAGCAGCTGCTGCACTGATGCAAACAGCGGGACAGCAGAGACAGAAACATGCTTCACATTGACATCAGCAGCAGCGCTGGTGAATTTTTGGGTGATTGTGTTAAGTGTTGCATTGCATATATTTTTTGCATGCAGTTAGGTCAGATACTGTCCATGAAATACACTTACCTCTGTCATATATCAACAACAAGCACTGCATTTGTGTCACACTTTCTTTGATTGGACCTTTTGAGATCCGTTTTCTTTGCAAGCTTTACAGCTTCAGATAGCAAACAAGCTCATGGTCTCGAATGAAATCAGATAGCCCTCTAGCTGTGTGATTCTCAAAAAATAAAATAAAATAAAATAAAATTAAATTAAATTAAATTAAATTAAATTAAATTAATGTATACAGAAATAAATTAATACATTTTGCACAAAAGTAATTAATAAAATAAATGAGCAATATCAGACAAGTAGATGTGAGATGGATTATTTATAAAAATAAATAAATAATAATAATAATAATAATAATAATAATAATAATAATAATAATAATAATAGATGCATACAGAAATAAATAAATAATTAATAATATACCAAAATAAAATCGCACACAATTATTGAAAGAAAAGAATAGAAATAAAATAACACATAATAATAAAATTTGGTAATGTATTTGTACAGAAAAAAATTGATTAATAATCATAACAATTAATTAATAATTAATAATTGACTCAAAAAATACAATTTGATAATGCATATTGTACAAGAATAAATAAAAAAAATCTACCAATAAACATTTTGCACAAAATTAATTAAAATAAAAGAAATGAGCAATATCACACAAGTAGACATGAGATATGGATTAATTATAAAAAGAAATAAATTAACAAATAATAATAATACATACAGTACATACATACATACATACATAGAGATATAAATTAATAAATTAATTAAAATACAAAAAAAACAGATTTGCACAAAATTAATACAAATAAATAAAAAAAAAAATGTGAAAAATAATACAATTGAGTATAAGGTGAAAATGTAATCAATCAATCATTAAAAATGATAAAAATTTTCTTTAGATTTTTTTGTGGTAAAAACGGCATGCCATGTTGCCAGATATTGTGAAATTCACCCATCTGCAAAAATGAAATTTCAAGAAATGGCTAGCACACTTCTCAGTCTCATAAGTGAGTTTTAATAGCACATGTTGCTGGACTATTAAGCTGTTTGTTCATTAAAGTCCATTTGATGTTGGTAAATTAGCGAACCGCTTAAGAACTTCCAGTCCAACAACAGCAGCGGAGCCGATATTTGGCATGTGTTGTGATATTCATCTCATCGGCTGATCCTGGAGCAGCTGTGTGTTTCCTCTGGGAAAGCAGCTTGTGAGCGGCGGCGTCCTGCTGACTGATGAAGCTCATTACGTCGGACCGTCTCACACTAATGTGCTGCTTTAGCACAACATCTGCTGCGTCATGTTCCAATCCAAGAGTTTGCAGAAGTCCTGGATGATGAGGAGGTCATTGGTTTTCAGTATATAATGGCTGCTCAAATCATATTGCCAGAGAAGCTCCTGCAGTCATGTAGTTGAAGGCGACCCCAAACTGACTAATGATGTTTGTGGAAAACCCTATTTTTTCCCTCTTATTTTTGGAAGTCAATAAATATTCACTTCCTTTAGTCTCAGAGGAAGAGCAGAGAAACACTAGATGTTTGCTTTGTGTCTAATGGGGTTGTGAAGGTGACCCTGTGATGACAGATAGCCAGATTGATGATTACTTTATATATCCCTTCATATAATCTTTGCTCTTATTATTATGGAATAAAAGTGGGAGTATGCATTTGGG
>NC_133366.1:53763441-53797893 GCF_049309525.1 Garra rufa
AAAGAATTGTTATTATTATGATTAATTAATTAATTGTATTACATTTAATTTAACACCTTTAATTTAACACTGTGCAATCAATCTGTACTATTATTATTATTATTATTATTATTATTTAGTTGTTTGTTTGTTTGTTTGTTTAAATCCCCATCAAATAATCTTTAACAAACGAACCTTAATTGGGTAAAGTCTTGGAAATTCAAACTTGTTTAACAGCTAAATAATATTTAAAAATCATGAAACAACAACTATTTTTTAATGTATATAAAAATTATGTATTGATTTTTTATTTATTTATTGTTTGTTATATATTTTTTCTAGCTATATTTGAAAATATTTAATTTTGGTAGAATTATTATTATTATTATTATTATTATTCAATTTATTAATTATTAATTAAAATTTGACTCCTTTGTGCGTGCAATCAAACTATTATTTATTTATTTGTTTGTTTATTTATTTATTCATTGTTCTCTATCAAATATTCTTTAGCAAAAACTAACCTTAAGTGGGTAAAGTCTTGAAAAAATCCATTGAAAAATTTGAAAAACTTTAAGTTTAACAACTAAATTATATTTTAAAGCATAAAATAACAGTTATTATTATATGTACTTTTTATTTTATGTATTGTGTCTATATATTATGTGTTATATATTTTTTTCTAGCTCTGTTTGACTTATATTTAATTTCCGCAGAAGTCGCTCTTTGTGTGTGTAATCTCAAATCTTTTTATTTTATTTTTTTTTCACATCGCTATCCGCTAATCACAAACAAATGGGAAAAGTCCTGGAGATTCACTGGTGAAAGCTTTAGGAAATGTGTAACAGCCAAATTATATTTAGAAGCAGCAAAACAAGTATGTTGGTGGTTTTAATGACTGAAATTGCATTTAAAAACTTTTGAGCTGTAATTATAACGCAGCATATTTCCCCTGATTTCCGCTCGTGCTCTAAACTGATTTCACGGCTCTCTCTTTAACTAATGACTAACCCTCCGGTTCATTTCATTACATCTAATGGATTCAGAGAAGTTTGAAAGCGCCAGCGCAAACTTTCTCTTAAGTATGACCTGTTTTATTATCACTATTGTTTTTTTGTCTTGAGGGAGGAAATATTCTTTTAATTTATGTGACACGAAATGAACATTCTATTAATACCAAATGCAGTTAAATGCCGTTATTTGAGAGTTTAATAAAAAACTAGGACAATCTGTAGTTAATAATATAATATCAATCACAATCAGCAGGTAATAAGTTGACTTTAGACCCTGTATGTGTGTATTTCCATCACATGAGCCGCAGGTCACATTCATTTCCTCCATGTCTTGTATCTGACGGCGATAACAGACGGACAGGTTATGAGTTTGATAATGACGTCTGTACATTTGTTCCTGTGAAAGTCAAGGCTTTGATGTGTGTGATGATCTGCTCCCTGTGTTTGCGTGTTGTTGTTGTTATTAAGATTAATAGAAAGTTTTGAAGCCTGTGTGTTTGTCCTCAAGGACGCTTTTCTCTTCATCTTGTTTATTTGGGAATGATGGCTCTCTTTCTCTCCGTGTCTCCACTTTGAGCTGTCTGAGATAAATGATGACAATACGCTGTGCAAAAACCTGCGTTTTTGTCTTGTTTACAAGTACAAATGTCTAACGATTCTTAAATCAAGATAAGAAGCAAAATAACATTATATTTCATGTCTTGTTTTCAAAATTAAGCGATTAAGCATTATTTTTCTGCTCCCTTCTTATTTTAAGCTTAAACTCATTTAATTTCTAACCATTTCTCAAAAAACAATATGTTTGAATATATTTTTTAAATACCTTTTTAAAAGAACCACTAGTAAATTGTTATTTTGTTTAATTTCTAGTCTTTTTTTTTCTTCAGAATCATGAGAGAATCGTGATCTCCAATTTTTTTTTTTTTTAAATTGTGATTTTTTAGTTTATCCAGAATCATGCAGCTTTAGTTTACATGTTTATCACAGCATAAAATTAATTAAAATAGAAGTTTAAATTCATAAAGTACAAGTTCATATCGAAATGCACATGCATTTTGTGTTTTTCAGTTGAATAAAAAAATAAAAAAAAATCCCTATACAGTGGTGTGAAAAAGTGCTGGCCCCCTTAATGATTTATTATTTTTTTTTTGTATGTTTGTCAAACTTTAATGTTTTAGGTCTTTAAACAAATTTAAAATATTAATCAAAGATAACACAAGTAAACACAACATGCAGTTTTTAAATAAAGGGTTTTTTTCATGAAAGGAAAAAAAATCCAAACCCAGATGGCCCTGTGTGAAAAAGGTCATCCAAGAGGTCATCTAAAGAACTGCAGGCCTCTCTTGCCTCAGTTAAGGTCAGTGTTCATGACTCATAAGAAAGAGACTGGGCAAAAATGGCCTGCATGGCAGAGTTCCAAGACGAAAACCGCTGCTAAGCAAAAAGAACATAAAGGCTCGTCTCAGTTTTGCCAGAACACATCTTGATGATCCCCAAGACTTTTGGGAAAATACTCTGTGGACTGATGAGACAAAAGTTGAACTTTTTGGAAGGTGTGTGTCCCATTACATCTGGCGTAAAAGTAACACAGCATTTCAGAAAAAGAACATCATACCAACAGTAAAATCTGGCAGTGGTTGTGTGATGCTGAGATGCTGTGGCATGACCTTAAAAAGGCGGTTCATGCTCAAAAACCCTCCAATGTCTGAATTACAACAATTCTGCCCTAACCCTAACCCTAATCATTATTCAGATCAGGGCTTCAGATCGTGGATCGCAAATCTTTGGATGATCAGAACTTTAGATCGGAACTTCGGAGCGGGTTTGTGAATCTTTTAATTCAGATCAAGATTTTTTATTTTTTTTTTCAAAACCATTTTTTTTCATCAAGCCATTAAAGCAGTGCAGTTATACAAACAAAAAGAAGAAGAAAGTAAGTATACACAAATATAAATCCCTTAAGAAAATTTACTTTTTTATCAGTTTATCAGTTTATTTATTTCAGTTTTTTTAGAATTTAAAAATAGAAGACTTTAAAAGTAAAAAATAAAAATAAAAAAGGTAGTGCTTATAAAAGTCCTTGAAAGTCCTGGAATTTCGAACCCTGGTGAAATCACTAAATGACATAACGTATATGCAATTATATTATTAAAGCACCAAAATAATAATGTAAAACATGGATGTTTTGCATGTTTAAAACATATAAAGTTAATAAACGAGTCTTCATCAGCTCACCTCTTTACATAAACCATGAGAAACCATAAAAACCTTCATCAATGAAAGTAAACACTAATAGAAATCATCAAATAAAAATGAAGTAAAGGTGTAGTTATACTTTAGTAGTAATACTTTGCATGTGCTTCATTTTATTTTTGCCCCATTTTATTTGCATATTCTTATATATCTATTTCTCTCTTTTTTTTTAACTAGAAGACATTGTTCGCTAAGTGAGATCTCTAATTAAAGTCCTTGAAAATTAAAAAAATAGTGCTTGAAAGGTCTTCTTTGCTGTACTCAAGAAAAATAAGTTGGATGAGCACATTTTTTTGTCCGAACGATCCCTTTTATGGTCCTTTTGTGTTCAACGGAATCAAGAAAACATGTCGTTTTTCATTTTTACTTGAGTTATTCCTTTAAGCTTGATTGCTTTCAAAAAAAGTCGTCCCTTGATTGCCGTGTAAATAAGTGGTTTTATAGTCAGCGACTGAGATAAATCACATTGTTGGGGTGTTTATTACGGCGAGTGATGGTTTTATGTGAATGAGAAGCAGATGAAACGTGAGCGCCATCGTGTATGAGAACATGATCTCCCATTACAATTACAGCGCCGCCGTCTCTGAGAAAAATACAAGCTCGTTTCTTCTGCCGAAAATGAGATCTCAGAGGAGCAGATGATGTACGGTCTGGAAATCCAACGCTTTTAACCGTTGTTGTTAGATTAATGACGTCTGAGGACGACGTGCGAGAGATCATGTCTGTGTTAATAAACAAATATAATTACTCCTGGAGAGAGAAACGGCACATGGGATGCATTCGGAATAATGCTTTAACATACTGTTACTATACGTGCGGAGTATGCATACTGTATGCAAATGATCTTGTACTTCTGATGAAATGTGCTGCATACAACAGAGAAAACACTGCATGTGTTTCCTACAATGCTGGATTTGACTTTTGGACTTTTTCAGCATCCCTGTTTGATATTTAAACTGAAAGCAAAGAGATGTTATAAATGTCTTTCTTAAGACTTTTGGGTAACACTTTCTATGAAGCCTGTATTTATAATACATTATAAGGGTATTCTTAAGGCATTATAATACATTAATAATACATTATAAAAAAACTTATAATATGTTGTATCATCTTATGAGTATTCATAAGAACAGTCTTAATGTGTTATAATGTTTTACTTATTAGTGGTTATAGCTTTTAAAAGTATGATTACCTCCTCCATAGTTATAACATATTATAAGTCTCATATCTTGCCATCTTTCTCATGTCACTTTACTTAAAGCATACACAGACCACTTATAAGTAATTATAATATTTCTCAAAGAGCCATAAGATCAGGTATTAGATGAGATAAATGTGTAATATGACACATTAGTATTATCAGTTTGATTATTTTGATGGTACCCTTTAGACAGCTTTTTATAAGTAACTCTGCAACTGCATGTCAGCTAACAGTAATTTTTATGTAATAATTTTTAAATTAGTATGCAAAATATATGCTAACACTGTATTTTTGGTTCCCCAAATGACAAACTGATTATAAGTAACTTTGCAAGCATGTAAACCTTCTACTACCTAGCCTAACCTTAACCTACGTCTACTAATATTTTAAGGAGTGTTAGTTGACATGTAGTTGAAAAGTTGCGTATAGTCAATAGACTAAGGGGACCATCAAAATAAAATATAATATAAATGAAAAAAATAAATGTAATATGATATAGTCCACTGTAAATTAGGTAGATTAAATATGTGTGTTATAAATAATCATAATCTTAAAAGTTATAACCTCAAATACTCAAGTATTATAATGTATTATAATTGTTGTCATGAGTATTTATGAGATAATATAACATTTTATAAGGTTTATTATAATGCATTATGCATTCATTATAATGCCTTAGAAATACCCTCATAATGTATTATAAATAGGGGCTTCATAGAAAGTGTTACCGAATTTTGTTTAAATGTATCAGTTTCCACAAAAATATTGGGCGGCATCAACACAGCATTCAGCATTGACAATAATTATAAATGTTTCTTGAGCATTAAATCAGCATGTTAGAATGATTTCTGAAAGATCAGGTGACACTGAAGACTGGAGTAATGATGCTGAAAATTAAATTCAGCTTTTTTATTTTATTTTAAATCATTTTTAATTTGCTAACATTTTGAGAATATTAATAAATTATTAATAACTCTTAACAAATGTTCTATTAATGTTACTTGGATAATATTTGTAACTTTAAGACAACTTTACCAGAATGTTGAAACAAAATATTGACTTTTATTTTATTTTATTTTATTTTATTTTATTTTATTTTATTTTATTTTATTTTATTTTATTTTATTTTATTTTATTTTATTTTATTTTATTTTATTTTATTTTATTTTATTTTATTTTATTTTGTGCTAATGTTTTAAGAATATTAGTAAATTAATAATAACTCTGAACAAATGTTCTATTAATGTTACTTGGATAATATTTGTAACTTTAAGTCAACTTTACCAGAATGTTGAAACAAAATATTGACTTTTATTTTATTTTATTTTATTTTATTTTATTTTATTTTATTTTATTTTATTTTATTTTATTTTATTTTATTTTATTTTGTGCTAATGTTTTAAGAATATTAGTAAATTAATAATAACTCTGAACAAATGTTCTATTAATGTTACTTGGATAATATTTGTAACTTTAATACAACTTTACCAGAATGTTGAAACAAAATATTGACTATTTTATTTTATTTTATTTTATTTTATTTTATGTTATTTTATTTTATTTTATTTTATTTTATTTTGTGCTAATGTTTTAAGAATATTAATAAATTATTAATAACTCTGAACAAATGTTCTATTAATGTTACTTGGATAATATTTGTAACTTTAAGACAACTTTACCAGAATGTTGAAACAAAATATTGACTATTTTGTTTTATTTTATTTTATTTTATTTTATTTTATTTTATTTTATTTTATTTTATTTTATTTTATTTTATTTTATTTTATTTTATTTTATTTTATTTTATTTTATTTTATTTTATTTTATTTTATTTTATTTTGTGCTAATGTTTTAAGAATATTAATAAATTATTAATAACTCTGAACAAATGTTCTATTAATGTTACTTGGATAATATTTGTAACTTTAAGACAACTTTACCAGAATGTTGAAACAAAATATTGACTATTTTATTTTATTTTATTTTATTTTATTTTATTTTATTTTATTTTATTTTATTTTATTTTATTTTATTTTGTGCTAATGTTTTAAGAATATTAATAAATTATTAATAACTCTGAACAAATGTTCTATTAATGTTACTTGGATAATATTTGTAACTTTAAGACAACTTTACCAGAATGTTGAAACAAAAAATTGACTTTTATTTTATTTTATTTTATTTTATTTTATTTTATTTTATTTTATTTTATTTTATTTTATTTTATTTTATTTTATTTTGTGCTAATGTTTTAAGAATATTAATAAATTATTAATAACTCTGAACAAATGTTCTATTAATGTTACTTGGGTAATATTTGTAACTTTAAGACAACTTTACCAGAATGTTGAAACAAAATATTGACTATTTTATTTTATTTTATTTTATTTTATTTTATTTTATTTTATTTTATTTTATTTTATTTTATTTTATTTTATTTTATTTTATTTTGTGCTAATGTTTTAAGAATATTAATAAATTATTAATAACTCTGAACAAATGTTCTATTAATGTTACTTGGGTAATATTTGTAGCTTTAATACAACATCCAGAATGTTAAACATTGTCTACATTGTCTAATGCTTTTTATTTTATTATTTTATTATTTCACCTTTAATCAAAGTTGTCCTAAATCCAAAACAATACTTGTTCTTGTATTAGGACAACTTTGAACTTTTTTTTTTTAATTATTATTATACATTTTTTTTATATTATTTAAATGTTTTTATTTTTTACTTTTTTTATTCATTTTATGTCTTATTTTTATTGTGCTGACATTTTGAGAATATTAATAAATTAATAATTGCTTAGTAATTTAATAATGTTAAGCATTGTCTAATTTGTCTGATGCTGTTTATTTTATTTTATATGTTATTATTATAATTATTCACAGTTTTCATTTTTTTAATCTTATTTTTAATGTGCTAACGTTTTGGGAATATTAATAAATTAATAAAAGCTTAATGATTTAGTAATGTTGAACATTGTCTAAACTGTCTAATGCTGTTTATTTTATTTTATTTTTACTTAAATTTTTATCTTATTTTCAATGTGCTAACATTTTTAGAACATTAAATAATACATTTTATATTATTATTATTATTATTGTGCTAATGTTTTGAGAACATATTAATAATAGCTTAATAATTGAATAAATTCTAAATAATATTTCATTTTATGTATTTAGTCATTGTTATACATTTAAATGTGTATTTTTATTGTTTCTTTGAAAGAACAGTAGTATATACATGAGAAGGAATGAGAGAAAACAACAATTCTGAGAAAAGGACTCACTCTTTTGCAATTAGTAGTTATTAGTTCATTTAGTAGTGAGGAAAACTACTGTGTAAAATATGTGAAAGATAAGCAAGTCCAGATGGAATTTCTGTCCTAATTTTGGAGGAAAGTCTGCAGAATGCATGTAAATATGTTCAACTGTGTTAAATTGACTTGTAAATAATCAAATGCTTCTATTAGATGCTGAAAACTTCATCAAATAAGCCAGAATATTAAATAAACTTTAAAATGATGGATGGTGTGGTTCTGCAGAAACCTCCTGTGTTTGTCCTGTACAGACCTGTAGATGAGTTCTTCTTAAAAGCAGGAGCTACACTGCTAGTTGGTAAATAAAAAAATAAAAAAATAAAAAAAAACAGCTTGTTATGAGAAAAAAAAAGTATTTTGAAAGCAAGTAAGCTGAAACGCAGCTGGAAATGTCAGTACAGTTGCTAGTATATATTACATTGTAGCTGAAAAAAATAGCAGTTTAAGAAAGATATTTTTTTCTTTCCCATTACTTAAAAAAATAAATAATTAAAATAAAATAAATAATTTAGTTACATAACTAATAAATTACAAATTAATGAAATTAAAAAGTGTTAAAGTGTATTAAATTAAATTACTGAAATAAAGTAATGGGGAAGAAAAATAACACCTTAAACTGATTTTTTTTTTCAGCTGAACTGTTATTTAATTATTGTTTAGTTTATTTTAATAAATGAAAAAATAAAATAAAATAAATATTAAATATACTGAATCCAGAAAAAAAAAATACTGAAACAAAGTAACGGAAAAGAAAAAACACCTTAAATTATTTTTTTTAGCTACGCTGTAAAAATAGAAATAATAATAATAATAATAATAATAATAATAATATATGTGTGTGTGTAATTTAATAATTATGTATTTTAATTATTGTTTAGTGTATCTTGATGTAATTAAATTAATCTGAAAATATAAATTAAATAGACTTAATCCAGAATAATAATAATTATAATAATAATACTAAATTGAATAATGCTAGTTTGTTTAATAAATTAAGTTTCATGAAAATATATAAATGTGTGTGTGTTTGCATCTCTGAGATCTTCTAAAGCTTGTGTAATTCTCATTTTCTGCGGTCATCTGTGTAGCTTTAATCACGTTTGTGATAGTAATGTGGCCGGTTGCGGTGCTGGAGTTTGGCCCTGCGTTCACCAATAATTGGCATCAGTAAGATCTCACACGCTGGTCATTTCAATCTTTGTTTTCTGAGGGCAAAAAATCATTACGGTCGCTCGCTAATTAGCGTTTCGTTTCGTAGTGACTGATAAGATTTATTAAATCCGGTTTCTATGCAAATGCCAGAAAATAATCAGCTGGAGATGCTGTTTGTGTGTTGTGTAATTGTTGTGCTCACAGACATAATTGCTTGTTTTTGTGGAAATCATGAGCATCAAAACTCCAGCGGTGTGTCTATTCTTTTATTCTTTGCTCAGTTTATTCAGTTTGTGGCAGAGAGGGTCAGCAAAAACCCGTACAAATAACAAATGACATGTTTTGTGTCTGAATCAGAGTTAGAAACTAACAACTCTACTGACGTTTTCAGCTGTTTTTCAGTTCACTTGCTTTTTTTTTCTCTCATAAAAAGCTACTTTTTTAACAAATAGCAGCGTAGTTTCTGCTTTTATGTCAAATTGTTTGCCAAATGAAACCTGAACTGTCTCTCATGAGGTGTAAATTGCTGCTTTGGTTGCAACAGCTTATTTAATTGTTCATAAAACAATTTGTAAAGCCAGAACAACCAACGAATGCCAAAGACTTTACGGTAGAAATTACAAACAGATTAAATTAGATAGAAAAGGGTGTTTCAGATTCATGACAGGGTTATTATAGATAAATATAACTGAATCCAGAAAAAAAGGTAATTAAATTAAACTAAACTAAACTAAACCAAACCAAACCAAACCAAACCAAACCAAATTAAATTAAATTAAATTAAATTAAATTAAATTAAATTAAATTAAATTAAACTAAACTAAACTAAACTAAATTAAGTTAAATTACAGAAATAAAGTAATGGGAAAGAAAAAACACCTTAAAATGATTTTTTTTTCAGCTACACTGTAAAAAAATTCAATAACAATAAATAAATAAATTATTATTATTATTATTATTATTATTATGAATGTGTCATTTAATAAATTTAATTATTTAAAACTGAAAATATAAATTAAATAGACTTAATCCAGAAAAAAATATAATTATAATATTTTTTGGTACTTGAAATAATTTAAATGTTAAATTAAATTAAATTAATAATTATGTAGTTTAATTATTTTAATTGTATCTTGATGTAATTACATAATCAAATCAGAAAATATGAATTAAAAACACTTAATCCAGGAAAAAAAATGTTACTTGAAATACATTTAATGTTAAATTAAATTAAATGGCTGGAATAAAGTAAGTAATAAAGTAATGAAAAAAACACCTTGAACTAATATTTGATACAGTGTAAAAAAACAAACACACACACACACACACACACACACACACACACACACACACACGCACACACACACGCACGCACGCACGCACGCACGCACGCACACAAAAAAACATTAATAATAATAATTTTTAATTTGATTAATTTGTAATTTACTAATTATGTAATTAAATTATTCTTATTTTTTTATGTAATGGGAAAGAAAAAACACCTTAAACGGATTGTTTTTTTTTTTTTTCAGATACAATGTAAAAAAAAGTAATAATAATTTAAGTACATAATTAGTAACTTACAAATTAATCAAATTAAAAACTAGTATTATTATTATTATCATTATTATTGTTATTATTATTTTTTATTTTTATTACATTCTAGCTGAAAAAAAAAACTATTGGTCTAAGGTGATTTTTTCTTTCCCATTACTTGAAAAAAAAAAAAAAAAAAAAAAATATATATATATATATATATATATATATATATATATAAAATAATTATAATAATATTTTTTTAATTAATTTGTAATTTACTAATTATGTAATTAAATTAATGATATTATTATTATTATTATTATTATTATTATTATTATTATTATTAATGTATTGTTTTTTTAAGTAATGGTATCTTGATGTAATTCCATAACAAAAACAGAGTATATAAATTAAATAGACTTAAAAAAAGTAATAAAAATTACAAAAACATAAATTTGTTACAACTTAAAAATTAATTGAATATGGAAAATATAAAAACAGAACCTAATTTAAAATATGAGTAAAAACTATAATAGTCTCATTTTATGGTTTCCTTTGTCAAATTATTACATAAAAAAGGAAAGAAAATCATTCCATAAAACATCTAATTTTATAAAGATATTGCATATCCCTAAAATAGCTACAATAATGTTAAAAGCTTTAATTTGGTCATTTAGAAATGTGGAAAAAAAAAAAAAACACTTCGAACCTGGTTAATTTGATTCAGTAAACAACTGCACAAACTCCAAAAACTGGATTGTGTTTTAATAGTTTAATGAAAGTGGTTCCCGCAGAAGTGCGTTCACACTGAAGCTCTAATGTTTTAATGTTCATTAAGTTTGCTCATTTCATCAATCACATGCACATTATTGTTTTGTTTTTGATACGGGATGAAATGATCCGTCTGAGTGTGTTTATCTCTGAGACCGTGAGCTGAAGATGTGAGTCTCAGCTGAGCGTTTGAAGACAGACCTGCGCTGTGAACCTGCACCCGCTGCTCCTGCAGGATGAGATCAGCAAAGAAAACCACTGTGCGTTAATTAACTTTTTAATTGCTGTAATTTTCCTATGCACGTTTACTCAGCTGTTACATGTGCAGCTGCTTTCATAATGATAGAAGCAGCTGGAGCTCCTGCTGGAATATTCCTCATCCTAAATGTAGTGTGAACAAACCTGCACCTGCAGGAAAACACTCTTCTATGTTCACACTGATGCCTTTAGCCGGAGAACAGGGAGCCTTCTATAAGATTCTAGAAGTAGTGAACAAACATTCTTACAGTAACGTTAATAGACGTGTTTTGGTCTTTAAAGGGGTCATCGGATGTAATACTCACTTTTACATGTTGTTTGAACATTATTGTGTTGGCTGTTTGTGGACACAACCACCCTACAATGATAAAAATCTACCCAGTGGTATTTTTATAACCTTTAAAGGATAACTGTTGCCAAAATGCAACCTGGGCTGTTTTTTTTACTGTAAACGAGACAAACTTATACCTAAAAGCATAATTACGACAAACGAGCCGTTTTTAAGATTGACCGTGATTTCGTTTTGTGAATGGGAGTTCTAAGGGCATAACTTTGAGCGCATCAAAATCGATATTTTTACAACACTAAGAAGGCTCGACACACCATGAAACTTTGCTGGAAGTATCGCCTGGGTCTCTACACATGAACTCCAGCATTGAGAACATTGTTTGTGTACACAGAGTTTACTAAAAAGAAAGGTTTTGAACAACTCACTTTCACTGTTTGGGTTTCCGCTCGCGGCCGTCTTGCCAGTCAAGAAGTGTCGATCTCCGAATGCGAATGAATGGACTCCATAGGACGAAATATTAGGCTTAATTGAGGCTCTTTTCACAACTAGAAGGTTAATATTGTTTTTCACTTGCGACAAAACAACGAATTAGCCGTGCATTTATATGGAAATATGCTTTAGGAGCTATCCATCCTCGCATTCGGAGATGGACACTTCTTGACTGGCAAGACGGCCGCGAGCGGAAACTCAAACAGTGGAAGTGAGTTGTTCAAAACCTTTCTTTTTAGTAAACTCTGTGTACACAAACAATGTTCTCAATGCTGGAGTTCATGTGTAGAGACCCAGGCGATACTTCCAGCAAAGTGTCATGGTGTGTCGAGCCTTCTTAGTGTTGTAAAAATATCGATTTTGATGCGCTCAAATGTATGCCCCTAGTATTCCCATTCACCGGCCATTGACCACAAAACGAAATCACGGTCAATCTCAAAAACGGCTCGTTTGTCGTAATTATGCTTTTAGATATAAGTTTGTCTCGTTTACAGTAAAAAAAACAAACAGCCTAGGTTGCATTTTGGCAATAGTTATCCTTTAAAAGTAAATCTCCTTTTTGAAATCAGCTCATTCTCAGCTTCTTGTGGGTGTGATGACACACATACAGAGGCCCCTCCCACAATAATTGATTGACATGAGCGCCTTACCTAAGCCCCGCCCTCACCAAGCTGAAACAGTCTGACTCTGATCGCCATTGTGTGACTCAGAAAAGAATGTCTCCGATTGAGGTGTTCTGTTGTTGGATGTAATAATGAACACAGCAGTCGTCATTTACTCCCGACATCTGGGCCGCTGAAGACGCACAGGATAAACGTTACTTTCATTTTTGAAAAGGAAAGCGCCGATCCCGATCTACATATGCGTCTATGTTGGTGTGAATCGCTCCTGATGCAGCTTCAGCTCATTTGCATTTAAAGGGGCCATGCAATAGTTTGCAGCGCTGATTTAGACAAGGTAAAAGGGTGTTTTTTTACACTACTATTGAGAATTTTAAACCAAAGCATATTACAGACTTTTCATTAAGACCCATATCAACTTGTGGAAAATGGACATCCGATGACCCCTTTAATAATGTTCTCAAAACACTATTTATACATCATTCATGGAACATTAGTTCTCAGATATTTCAGTTGGACGTTCATCTAGCGTTTTTACATGTATCTACTTGTGTCAGAATGTTCGAAAAACATTCAAAAGTAACATTCGTATAATGTTTGCAAAAGTCTAAAATGGAATGTTCCCTTAATGTTTTCACTATTGTTTGCACAAATAATGCTAATAATGCTGAAATCATACTAAAAGGTTAGTATGCTAATCATGCTATAAAAAAAACATGCAAGCAACATGCCAGTAACTTGTTAATCACGCTAGTGACATACCAGTAGCTGGAAACATGTTATTCATGCTAGAAAAATGCTAAGAACATGCTAGTAACTTGTTAATCACACTAGTGACATGCTAGTTACATCATAATCATGCAAGAATAATGTTAAACATATGCTAATAACTTGCTAACCATGCTATGGTTTTAGAGCAAAAGGTTTTGATCCGCTTCAAATGTTGACTACTGTGGTCATATTTAATCATATAAGACTGAATGATCATGGATGAGTAAACACTTTGGTCAGATCGGACACTCTCATCTGGTGTTGCTGTGAATGCTGTGGATATCGTTCATCTTTAATAGTTGATGTGGAGTGTTTGTGATTATGATACTGGCTCTCATATAGACATGCAACACTTCCAAACACCAAAGCATTCAAACAGACTATATTCTGAGCAAAAGACGTTATTCACAGAGGAAAATCAATTCTAGGACAGAACTTGATTTCATCCGTGAGGATTTGATTAGATGCTGAAAAGGGTCTCGATATGAAAACTAAGAGGATTTGATGTTGGTTGCAAAGGAACATCATTTCAGAAGCTATTATTATTTTGATGAAGCATATGCAAATGCGTTCAGTGCTTTGAGAAGTAGGGGAGAGTGGGGACGGTTGCAACATGGCTTATTTCTTCATGCAGGAATAAGATAGAGAGATGATATTCATACTGCACACGCTTTATTGGCCATTCATTTTTCCTGGAAGAAATTAGCCACATGTGATCATTCCTTCTACAAAAAATCAATTTCATGGTTAAAAAAAGTATTTTTTTATAAAGATGAGATATTTGGTCATAGTGTCGCATTGTGGAAACATAACATTCTAATCAGTGCGTTCTGAGCTTCTAATAGGCATAGCTAGTGTTTGTCAATGATATTGTGTCTAGCTAATATAACAATGTTATCATAGCTATCACTGTAAATAAGTGAATAGGTAAAAAAAAACAAGATTCAAGTTTTTCATTTACTATTCTTAGTTTTTATACAGCCAATTTACATTTTTAAAGACTCTGACTGGGCACTAATAAAATTAGGAAATTGCAAAATGATATTTCAGAATGATTTAATTACATTTTATTGAATAGTAGGGACAGTTGCAACATTTCACTTTATCTGTTTAATGTAAATTGTATGCATATTATCATATGTGACCCTGGAGCACAAAACCAGTCTTAAGTCGCTGGGGTATATTTGTAGCAATAGCCAAAAATACATTGTATGGGTCAAAATTTTTGATTTTTCTTTTATGCCAAAAATCATTAGGAAATTAAGTAAAGTTCATGTTCCATGAAGATTTTTTGTAAAATTCCTACTGTAAACATATCAAAATGTAATTTTTGATTTGTAATATGCATTGTTAAGAACCTAATTTGGACAACTTTAAAGGTGATTTTCTCAGTCTTTTTGATTTTTTTGCATCCTCAGATTTCTGATTTCAAATAGATGTATCTCAGTCAAATATTGTCCGATCCTAACAAACCATACATCAATAGAAAGCTTATTTATTGATCTTTCATATGATGTATAAATCTCAGTTTTGTCAAATTTAACCTTATGACTGGTTTTGTGGTCCAGGGTCACATATGTACACATGTTGCAGCAATATGGCTGAGTAGCTGCCAGATGTAGCTTTATTGTATTAAAATTTCGGCTTTCTAATACAAACAGTCTCTGAGAAACTAAAGGAAATGCAAAAAGTGTTGCAACTGTCCCCACTCTCCCCTATGTGTGACCCTGGACCACAAAACCAGTCTTAAGTAGCACAGGTATATTTGTAGCAATAACCAAAAATACATTGTATGGGTCAAAATTATCAAAAAAAATTTTTATGCCAAAAATCATCAGCATATTAAGTAAAGATATTTTGTAAATTTTCTACCATAAATATATAAAAAACTTTTTGATTAGTAATATGCATTGCTAGGAACTTCATTTGGACAACTTTTTTTTTTTTTTTTTTAGCTAAACGATCAATTTGTATTTATTTATTTATTTATTTATTTATTACAATTTATATACTTTTTATTTTACTTTATTTATTAGATTTTTTCCTTATGTTCAAAACTTACAAAACATACATACACATATTCACTCACATACCATTGTCCAATAAACAATGTTGACAATAACATACACATACAAAAAACTACAAAAAAAAAAAAAAAAACACATTTAACCTTCAATTAGTTTCACTGTTTTTTCTTCAAAAGCTTGCAACGGTTCAAAATTATCTTATAGCCTGCATATTTCAAAATCTAACAGAATGGATTTTTATTGCCGGTTCAGAAGAGTCAGTATTGGTTAGTTATAATGATTCAAAACAGATAATAAAGGTTATGACAAAAGAAATAACTTAAAAAGTACAAAAATATATATATATATTTTTTATTTTTATTTTTTTTATTTTTTTTTTTTGGGGGGGGGGGGATTAGATTCCTCCAATCTAATCTTCTTCTTAGTTTAAATGTTTATTTGTTTCAGGGGGTCAATTTGTCCTTTTCCAATAGCATTTGTATCATTAAAATAATCTATAAACGCTTGCCAAATTTTTCTTCTTTCTTTTTGAGGGTCCATCTGGTTTCCTCCAGCTCCAAATGTCTCATTACATCCCTCATTAGATTAATATATGAAGGGGCAGCTTTTTGTTTCCAGTTTAATAGTATTAACCTTCGTGCTAGTAGACAGATAAATGAAACCATGTTTCGTTCAGTACTGTTTTTAGCTATCTCAGATTCTACAATACCTAGAACCGCCATCAGTGGATCTAGTTCAATAGGTCTTTGAAATATCCTCGAAAATGACAGAAAGATACCTTTCCAGTAAGCTGATCATTTTGAGCAACTCCAAAACATATGAGCCAATGATGCTGGTACAAGTCCACAACGATCACATGAAGGATCTACCTCCGGAAATATCTTATTGAGTTTTTGCTTAGACCATTTGGACAACTTTTAAGGCCATTTTCTCAATATTTAGATTTTTTTTTGGACCCTCAGATTCCAGGTTTTCAAATAGTTGTATCTCAGACAAACATTGTCCTATTTTAACAAACAATATATCAATGGAAAGCTTATTGACTCAGGTTTCAGATGACGTACGCATCTCAATTTCAACACATTTACACTTATGACTGGTTTTGTGGTCCAGGGTCACATATGCTCCACTCGTGTGACGGGAGTCAAGCGCTCCGTCAGATCTCCACAGGTGATTCTCTTCTGGATAAAGGTGAACGTTTTGTGGCTTTCATTTGCTTATTTAGACGGATAAAATGACACGGTTGCAGTTATTTTGTTAGTTAACGTTTGATTATTGAAAGCGGCGTTTAAACCATCTGCCTGTGAACTCCGCTGAGATCATTAAGAACAAACGGCGTTTGATGATAGACGTCCAAATAGCAGCGAGTTCTTTTCATTTGGAGAAAAGCAGCGAATGGCCCTTTAGAGGCAATTTGCTCTTCCATTTCTATTCAGTCGGCGTCATTAATGTGACTAAAGTACGATCATCCTCAGCCTCTGACACCGACTGGACGAATCGCTGCTGCTCTCCACCAAAACTTGTGAGTTTCATGATGTGAAGTGTGTTCAGATGCTCTTTTTGTTCAATTCAGGACTAAAACTGCTCAATTTATTTATTTTTTATATTTTTGGAAAATCTATTCAAAAGCTCTGTTTTTGTCAACCCTAGAATAATATATAAAATGAAATATATTAAAAATGTGGAATGAGAAGCTGGAGACTTGGAAAACTTTGCGAAACTTGGCCAGTTGAATTCTATGCACTCTGGAAAATAATAATATACATTTTATTATTCAGCTATTTTAGCTTATTTGTGTGCTATTATAGTATTTATATAATATTTTATCATACTTTACACTTTTATCACAGTTTATATGTATTTTTTTTATATTTTATCACACTTTATAGATACGCAGTCTTTTTTAATTTGGCTTTTAGTAATATTCTTATGTGATTTTTGCCATTTATTTAAAGTTTTAAACTTATTTCAGTTAGTTGCCAATGTAATATTTGTAATTATTTTAGGATTATTTTTATTTAATTGTTTAGTATTTATTGTAATATTTATATAATTTTATGAATTCAAACGTTTATATTTTATAATATTTTAAAATGGCATTTATATATTTTTTTTATGGCAGTTTGACTTGATTTTATGTGCTTTGTCATTTTATTTATTTATTTATTTATTTATTTATTTATTTATTTATTTATTTTATAAGTTAGATAGCCAAGGCAATCCTTCTACGTATTTTAGGATTATTTCTGTTTAATCATTTTGGCATTATTTATATACTATTGTAATATTTATATAATATTATGAATTTATACTTTGATATTTTATAATATTTTGAATTGGCATTTTATTTTATTTTTTTTCATTTTAGTTTCACATTTAGTGATTTTATGTGCTTGTCATTAATTATTTATTTATCAGTTTTAGTAGCTTCAGTACTTCAACTTGTTTATGGGCCTTTGTCATTTTATTTATTGAATTACTATAGCTATTAATTATTATAAATGTATGTATTTCCATTTTAGTAACTTCAGTACTTTAACTTATTTCAGTGTTTCTACTTATTTTAGTATTATTTTTTTATATAGTATTTTTATTACATGTGTTTGTACTTTATAATATTTTAAATTAGCTTTTATTGATATATTTTAAATTTCCCTTTATTTTTAATTTGAGTTTTAGTAATTACTAAATTATAATTATTTTAGTAATTATAAATTTTAGTAATGCTGTGCTTTTGTCATTTTTGTTGTTTCTATTATGCTTTTTTTTAATTTAAATTAATTTTAATTTAAATTTCAATAATAGATTGCAGTCTTAATTACTGTGTTCCTTCTACTTAAATAAACAAATAAAATAAAATACAGTTTTTCCTATAAATACATGAGTAAATACTTCAATACAATTAATTGCAAAATAAAAAAAAAATGATTTAAAAATCTATTACATTTATCTAGTAACTAAGTAAATAAATATTCAGGATTCATAAATAAATTCATAATAAAAAAATAGAATTATAGCTAAATAAATAAAAAAGCACATGAAATCTCTAAGTTCAAACTAAAATAAAAATGAAAACTTATAATATATAAATGGTAATTCAAAATATTATAAAATATCAAAATATGAATTCATAATATTATATAAATATTAGAGAAATTAAATAGAAACAATCCTAAAATAATTAGAAACATAGACATATTGAAGCTACTAATGTAAATTTTAATAATAAGCATGTCAACTTATTGTCTTTTGCCAAGGTAAAATGACAAATTTTCCAATTTCAAATTTTTCCAAAAGTATAATTTTTCAAATATTTGTATTTAACAACAATAACCCCAATTTGCATTAATCTATCTTAATTTAAAGTACAAAAGCATAACAGAAACTACCATATTTATTATGATAACCAGCATAAAGCATGACATTTCTACTATAAAATCAGTTTTTCCAAAGAATTTCAATTGTTTTTACAATGTGTAGAGACCTTGTTTTAAGAATCGTAACAAAGTACCCTAAGGTGCACACTGTATGGCATGCAACTTTTGTGAAATGCATGACTAAAACCCTGAAACCTATGAAAGTTTGATGGTTTTGTCAAAAGTTTAGTCCATCACCTGCTCAAAGCGTTTAGAAAAAGTGCTCAGAAGAGGATTTTTGTGGTGCGGGAACGCTGGAGCAGAGCAGAGCGGCACAAACGCTCAATGTCCTCGCTGCAAATTCCCAAGTAGAGCTGTATTTTGTGGCGGGTGTTGGCTGAAGGCGCGCTGATAAGAGCAGGACTGGCTGCGGGCGCGGGCCGCTCATGCATGAGGACACGCCGCTCCTCTAAGCCAGATTCACCAGCGCCGGAGCACAGAAGTGGAACATGAAACGGCCTCAGAACTAATGACCGTAATTCCCTCTGATTTCCCTTCAGACGCGCAGAGCTCCAGACTTTCTACTCTGACTCTACATCTGACCTGCTTCACAGACTTGTGACCCATCAGAACTTTGTGGTTCTGAATTAGGTCTCTTCTGGATGCATTTATTTGCTAAAAAAATCAGTAAAATTGTTAAATATTTTTACGATTTAAAACAAATGTTTTCTATGGGAATGAATATTAAAACGCATTTTATTTCTGTGATGCGCTGCAGAATTTTCAGCATCATTACTGCAGTCTTCAGTGTCACATGATCCTTCAGAAAGCATTCTAATATGCTGCTTTGCTGCTCAAGAAACATTTATTTTTTTACAGGATTCGCAATAATAAAATTATAGCTAAATAAATAAAACATGAAAAAAAACACTGAATTCAAACTGAAATAGAAATTAAACCTTAAAATATATAAATGCAAAGTAAAATATATATATATATATATATAAAATATCAAAATATGAATTCAACACAATACAATTCATTCAAGGATTTTTATTTTATTTTATTTTATTTTATTTTATTTTATTTTATTTTATTTTATTTTATTTTATTTTATAGAAGCAATACAGTAATCAGGACTGCAATTCATTTCAGAAATTGTATTTATTTATTTAGTTATTGATGGATTGAAACTTTTATTTATTTGCTAGATTACTGTAATGTATTTTTTAATACAATTTATTATTGTATTTTAAAGAACACAGTTTTTTTTATTTTATTTTATTATATTTTAGATTTTATTTAATCGAAGGAATAAAGTAATCCAGACTGCAATCCATTTCAGAAATCATTTATTTATTTTTTATTGGATTTTTTATTATTAATTTAATACATTTTTTATTACAATTTATTCTTTATTTTTTATTCTTTTTAACACATTGGTTTATTTTATTTTATTTTATTAAAGTAATCATAAAGTAATTTCAGTCAAACTGAAATAAAGACTATAAAGTATCTATAAAGGTTTATTAATTATATAATAATTAAATTATTATTATTATTTATTTATTTATTATTGTTATTATTCTAGGGTTTCAAACCATTTTGAGCAAACAACAGACAAAATCATATCTAAAAAATAAGATTAATTGTAACAGATGGTACTTAAAAATTGATAAGATTTATCTAGTAAATAAATAAATAAAACTTCCAACAAACTTTCTATAAATGCATGAATAAATGCTTTAATAAAAATAAAATTAATTGCTAAATAAATATTATTATTATTATTATTATTATTATTATTATTATTATTATTATAGGGTTTCAAAAACAGAACAGATTTTCTAAAACCATTTTGAGCAAATATTGGCCAAATCTTTCAACAAAACCATATATAAAAATAAAATTAATTGTAGAAGAATTGTACATAAATAAATAAAATAGTTTTCTTTCTATAAATACATGAATAAATACTTTATTTAAAAAAAATAATTGCAAAATATAAATGTTAAAATCTATTACAAGTATCTAGTAAATATCTAAATGAAAGTTCCAACAAACAAACAAACAAACAAACAAACAAACAAATGTATTTATTATCTAGTAAATAAATAAATGAATGTTCAAACAAACACACAAATAAATAAATATTCCGGATTCTCAGATGAATAATAATCAATTCCTCTCTTTTTGAAAGTGTTAGAAACACTACTATGCATTTTTTCTTTTGAACACAGAAGTGCTATTTGTTGTGGTTTCTATTCTCCGCTGCAGACGTTTACGTGAAAGATTGTGTGAGATGTTGTTGTTCTCTACAGGGAGTGAAATCTCTCCTGTACTATAGTAAAACATCGGTTAGAGAGTCATTAGGAGCTGAAATCGATTGTGTCTCAGACTGGATTGGTGATGTTTCTCTGGCCGCACGTTTAATTGCTTTAATTAGACAGTGTTCTGGCTGATAGAGATGAATGGGCCGCTGTGTTGGGGATGCTGTTGTTTTAATAAACACTGTGCCAATAATCATCCACTGGACAATTCCCTACAATTTAACAGGGAATGTGGAGAAAGAAAGATGTAACTAACAACACTGTTGTTCATATCATAGTCTTAGAGTTACAGTCCAGTGTTGTTTTTGACAACCATCTTAGATTTAGTCTTAGTCTTAGTCTTTTGGACTAAAATGCTTCTTAGTTTTAGTCAAATTTTAGTCACTTCTATATGTGATAGTTTTAGTCCAATTTTAGTCGACGAAAAGTCAAAAAGGTTTTAGTCTAGTTTTAGTCGACGAAAAGTCAAAAAGGTTTTAGTCTAGTTTTAGTCAAAAAAAGGGAAAAAAGTAGTCTTTTAACAAATTAATGTAGGTCAGTAAATATTTTGCTGTTGGGTAGTGTCACTTATAAGTTCTGAAAATAGCAGATCTATAGTTCAACACAATGTGAGCTTCCGGATCGACTATTTTCACCAATAATTACAATAATGAAGGAATGTTTTAGAACATAAAAGACAAACAAGGATGGAATGCTAAAACGGCTTGCCATACTAGTATAGCAAAGATTATTTAATGCTAATACGGCTTGCCATAGCGTCAGATAATTTTTAAGTTTTAATTGGCATGCACAATAAGCGGAAATGTCATGTATTTTAAACGTCTGACGGACCACCCACTAACATTTTCGTCTATTCTCGTCTCGTCAACGAAAACTCACACACGTCTCGTCATGTTTTAGTCATTAACGAGCCATTTTTATCTCGTCATCGTCTCGTTATCGTCATGAAAAAAAGTGGCGTCAACGAAATGATTTCGTCATCGTCATCGTTGACGAAAACAACACTGTTACAGTCATTACACATTTTATTATTTTTTAATTTAATTTAATTTAATTTAATTTAATTTTTTTTTATTATGTTTAATATGTTGTTTATATTTTGACTTGTATTTTTTAAATTGCATTATTTATTTACAAAAATATACTGTAATAGGTTTATTAAATAATATTGATCTATGTATTTTTTAAGTATTTATTTTAATATTTCATGCTTTTCTTTTTTGAATGTTTACTAATCTGCAATCTGTTTCAGAAATAATAATCAGAATCAGAATCAGAATGAGTTTTATTGCCAGGTATGTTTACACATAATAGGAATTTGTTTTAGTGACAGCAGCTCCACAGTGCAATAGAGTGACAGTGACAAGACAAGACATAGATTATAAAAAAGAACAATATACAAGTACACAATATACAGAGTATGCCATTACAAGGTACAGGTATATTAGGTGCAAATTTGGATGTAAGTAGGTATTAATAAATACTGAATAGATTAATAAAGTGTCTAATAGTGCTGCATGTTCCACGTTTACTGACAAGTGTTCATGAGATGGATTGCCTGGGAAAAAAACTGTTCCGGTGTCTGGTCGTCTTGGTGCTCAGTGCTCTGTAGCGCCGACCAGATGGTAACAGTTCAAAGAGCGAGTGTGCTGCATGTGAGGGGTCCAGAGTGATTTTGCCAGCCCTTTTGCGCACTCTGGATAAGTAGAGATCTTGAAGGGTAGGAAGGGTTGTACCAATGATTCGCTCAGCAGTCCGGACTATGCGACGTAGTCTTCTGAGATCAGAATTGGTAGCTGAGCTGAACCAGACAGTAATTGAAGTGCAGAGGACGGATTCAACAATGGCACAGTAAAACTGTTTCAGCAGTTCCTGTGGCAGGTTGAGCTTCCTCATCTGGCAGAGGAAGTACAGTCTCTGCTGGTTCTTTTCACAATGGAGTCTATGTGAACATCCCACTTCAGGTCCTGGGAGATGGTATTGCCAAGGAACCTGAATGACTCCACTGTGTTAACAGTGCTGTTCATGATGGTGAGTGGGGGGAGAGCAGGGGGGTTTCTCCTGAAGTCAATAATCATCTCCACAGTCTTGAGCGTGTTGAGCTCCAGGTTGTTATGACTGCACCAGACAGCCAGGGGCCGGATTCACGAAACATTCTTAAGAAGAAATTTCTTCTTAACTGCCATTTTCTTCTTATTTTTTAAAATAAGAAAAAAGTTAAGAATATTTTGTATTCCCAAAAAAATCATCTTAAGAATATTCTTATCTTTTTACTTAAGATTGTTCTTAAGACAAAAATTAAAAAAATTCAAATTCTTGAAAAGAATCTTCTTAAAAACCACCGTAAATAACTTCTTAAAGTTAGGATAGCCCGAGACTTAAATCCCAAATAGTAATAATTATTTAATTAATTGATTGGGTTATTTCAAATTAACTGTTATATTTAAGCATTGCAACACCACTAGCTACATATAATACATATTAGGACTATTATTAGAGATGAGCAAGAGTTCGCTGAAGTGACAGCAATGACTGATAATGTAAACAATGATCTGTCATGATTAGCCTGTGTATGACCCTACTTTTTGCCGTCATCAAAACTTAGTAGCAACTCGACAAAATCGAGTCAGATAGGGAGATTTAATAAAAAAATAAATAAAAATACGACATAATCTTTGGCCGTATTTAGCGCATGTGCAGGACGCGTTTGCTGTAGCAGCGCACACACATAACGGAAGCGTTCATTCAGACGAGGCAACAAAATACAACACAAAAGTGAATAAACTGATCGCCAAAGCTTAAGACAGACCCTTTAAAAGTAACGGTTCAAAAACACGGCGCATTAAAAACATGAAGCCGAGCGCCAGACACGGTCGTGACGAAAATGTGCGTGCTTATGATTATTAGGATAATCTGCAGAAACCGCAAAAAAGACGTTGAAGTGTTTATAAATGCGTCTTCAGCCATGTATTCACTCAGATAGATGTATCATTTTTTTTTCTTAAGAAAGAAATTAAGATGTTCTTAAGAACATATTTGAGAATATCTTAAGATTTTTTCAAGAATTGCACTTAAGAACATTCTTACGAACTTCTTAGAATTTATCTTAAGAAATTTCTTAATTTATTTCTTAAGAAGATATTCGTGAATCCGGCCCCAGCTCTTTGACCTCCTGTCTGTAAGCAGACTCATCACCGTCTTGAATGAGGCCGATGAGTGTGGTGTCGTCTGCGAACTTCAGGAGCTTGATAGAGGGGTCTTTAGAGGTACGGTCATTCGGATACAGGGAGAAGAGCAGTGGGGAGAGAACACAACCCTGAGGGGCGCCAGTGCTGATATTCCGGGTGCTGGATGAGAATTTTCCCAGCCTCACTAGCTGCTGTCTGTCTGTCAGGAAGCTGTTGATCCACTGACAGAGAGCGGTGGGCACGGAGAGCTGAGATAGTTTGGGAAGGAGGAGGTTTGGGATGATGGTGTTAAAGGATGAACTGAAGTCCCCAAACAGGATCCTCACATAAGTCCCTGATTTATCCAGATGCTGCAGGATGAAGTGTAAACCCATGTTCACTGCATCATCTACGGACCTGTTTGCTCGATAAGCAAACTGCAGGGGGTCCAGTAAGGGTCCGGTGATGTCCTTCAGATGAGCCAAAACCAGTTTTTCAAACGACTTCATGACGACAGATGTTAGCGCCACAGGTCTGTAGTCGTTGAGTCCTGTTATTTTGGGTTTCTTTGGAATAGGAATGATTGTCGAACGTTTGAGGCAGTTCGGTACTTCACACATCTCCAGAGACCAATTGAAGATTAGTGAGAAAATGGGGGCCAGCTGGTCAGCACAGGTTTTCAAACAGGCTGGTGTCACACCATCAGGGCCTGGTGCCTTCCTCCTTTTGTTCTGTCTGAAGACCTGGCGAACATCTCTTTCACTGAAGTGGATTGTCGGAGTGGGGGAGAGCGGTGTTGTTAGGGCTGTTGTTGGAGGTGTGAATGGAGTTTTTTCAAACCTGCAATAGAACTCGTTCAGATCGTCTGCCAGTTGGGGGATGGTGTCTTGTAGTTAGTGATGGCTTTCAGGCTGTCCCACACTGATGAAGAGTCACTGGAAGAGAATTGATTCCCTATCTTTTCGGAATAATTCTTCTTTGCCACTTTGATCTCCTTTTCCAGTGTGTATTTGGCCTGCTTATACAAGACACTGTCCCCATTCCTGTAAGCATCCTCTTTGGCGTGACGAAGCTGTCTGAGTTTTGCAGTGAACCATGGTTTGTCATTGTTGAAAGTTAAACGAGTCCTGGTAGGAATGCACTAGGGATGTTAACCGATGACCGTTTGACCGGTGGTTGACCGTATCAACGTTAACCGGTCAAAGTTGTCGGTAGTCGGTTAAAAAAAAAAGTGCCGGTGCGTCTTTTACGCATTCTGAAGGTGCCTGTTTTATCCATTGGTTTTATCATGTTGCAGTCTATTAGGCAACATTCCGCATAAGATGGGCTTAGATTTGGAAATACATTACATCTACATTTCAGTGGTAACCGATAAGGTGATGATGATCATCATCTTTCTTTATTATGGTTAGCACTACCTCAACTAAAGCGGCATCTCTTCGGAGCTGTCATTTTCTTAAATGAGCCGTGGCAATGTTTCAAATGAGCTTCTAACCTAGACAAACGCCTTTATTTTCAAAGCGATCACCTTGTACCCAAACCATTTGAAACTAAGGAGCCATTTGTCCTACGATTACATACAACAAGCTCTTCGGCGCCGCGTTTGCGGGACTCATGTTTCGCGCTGTCTGGGATTTTAAAAAAAGTGGCGTGAGTGGCAGTGTGTGTGTGTGTGTGTGTGTGTGTGTGTGTGTGTGTGCGGGAGGCAGAGCGGCAGAGAGAGGCTGCGATCACACCGAACGCGTTTTTGCAGTTGGAGGCGCCTCTTTTGAATGGTTTTCTGTTGGCAGTGAGCGTTCTACGCGCTGCTTATGCGCCCCAGGCGCCTCGCGTTTTCACCGCCTGCTGCGCCTCGCGTTTTTGCAGGAGCGCTCTGAGCGCGTGAAGTTGAAAAAAAAAATCAACTCTGAATGGAAAAATGCCCAACGTCATTCGCGTTCTTGTGGTGACGGAATTTTACTGTTGCTTAAAAAGTCCGGAGACTGCAAGAAATAGAGGAGAAACCTTTTGTGTCTATCGTGGGTAACCCGGAGCTGTATTTTTTAGGGTTTCTGCTAATATGACAGTTTACTTAACAGCATAAAACTAAGATTTTAGAGTGCTTACGCTATAATCCTTTGATTTGACTGACAGGACAGCTGTTTTGGTCGTTGCTTAGCAACATAAAAAAACGCAGCACTCTCTTTTATTAAAAGTCACAAAAAAAAGGCAGTGCTGTGCGCCTCGCGTTTTTAGAACTAAAAGACGCGTTCGGTGTGATCGCGGCCAGATGCGACAGACTTGCGAAATTGCAGGAGCGGCTCGAAATGGCTGTTATTTCAAATAGCGTACCATATTTTAAACTAATCGGTTAACCGGTTTCAACCGGCTAATGAGGCTCGGTGGTCGGTCAAGAATTTTTTTAGTTTTCGCCATCCCTAGAATGCACATATTCTCACAGAAACTGATATATGAAGTAACAGTGTCTGTGAGCTCGTCCAGATCGGTAGCAGCAGCTTCGAAAACACTCCAATCAGTACATTCGAAACAGGCTGGTAAAACCCGCTCTGTTTCGTTGGTCCATCTCTTCACAGACTTTGCTACAGGTTTAGCAGATTTAAGTTTTTGCCTGTATGTTGGTATAAGATGAACCAGGCAGTGATCAGAGAGTCCCAAAGCTGCCCGTGGGACAGAGTGATATGCATTCCTTATTGTGGTGTAACAGTGGTCCAATATATTACTGTCTCTGGTTGGACATGTAATATGTTGACTGTATTTTGGCAGTTCACGGGAGAGATTTGCTTTGTTAAAATCCCCAAGAATGATTAAAACAGAGTCCGGGTGTTGTTGTTCCGTCGCGGTGATCTGATCAGCGAGTTTCTGCAAAGCCAGGCTCACGTGCGCTTGCGGAGGAATGTACACACTCACGAGAATGAACGAGCAAAACTCTCGCGGCGAGTAGAACGGCTTACAGTTAATGAAGAGCGCTTCTAGATCAGAACAGCACATCTTCTTTAAAACTGTTACATCTGTACACCACCTTTCATTGATGTAAAAGCACGTCCCGCCGCCACGCGATTTCCCCGTTGATTCTGCATTGCGATCGCCTCTAAACAGCTGGTAGCCCGGCAACTGGATCACGCTGTCTGGTATCGCGTCATACCAGATTGTTATTATTATTATTAATAATAATAATAATAATAATAATAATAATGTTATTATTATTTATTAGATAAGTGTATAGATTTTTAAATACAATTCATTCAAGTATTTTATTTTATTTTATAGAAGAAATATATAATCATAGAAGTAATCAGGACTGCAATTGATTTCAGAAATCATATTTATTTATTTAGGTATTGATGGATTGAAACTTTTATTTATTTGTTAGATTAATGTAATATATTTTTTATACAATGTTTTATTTTATTTTATTTTATTTTATAAAAGGAATAAAATAATCCTGACTTAATCCACTTATTAATTTTTAAAATTTATTTATTCATTTATTTATTTATTTATTCAAAATTGAAAATAGCTATTTACTAGATTAATGTAATATATTTTAATTGTTTTATTTTATTTTATTTTTTTTATTAGAAGGAATAAAGTAATTATAAAGTAATTCCAGAAATCATCATATTTATTTATTTATTTATTTACTAGATTAATGTAATATATTTGATAATTATATATATATATATATATATATATATATATATAGAGAGAGAGAGAGAGAGAGAGAGAGAGAGAGAGAGAGAGAGAGAGAGAGAGAGAGAGATAGATAGATAGATAGATAGATAGATAGATAGATAGATAGATAGAGATAATTTATCCTTTTTTATTTTTATATATGTATATTTTTAATTTAATTTTATATCAAGTATAATGTAAATAGGACTGCAATCCATTTCAGAAATCATAATAATTGTATTTATGTATTTATTAGATAAATAAAATAGTTTTTTTTTTAAAATACATTCAAGTGTTATTGTAATGTAATGAAGGAATAAACTAATCCTGGCTGCAATCCATTTTAGAAATAATATTTTATTTTATTTTATTTTATTTTATTTTATTTTATTTTATTTTATTTTATTTTATTTTATTTTATTTTATTTTATTTTATTTTATTTTATTTTATTTTATTTTATTTTATTTTATTTTATTTTATTTTATTTTATTTTATTTTAATCCGGGCTGCAATCCATTTAAGAAATTATCATAATGTTAGTTTTTTTTTTTTTTTTATGTATTTTTTTTAATTTACTATATTGTAGAGATGTAATATATTTTCAATACAGTTTATTTATTTTTATTATTAATTTTTAATAAATTTTAGTTTTTTTTTTTGTTTGTTTGTTTACTTTATTTTATATCAAGTTGAAGGAACCCAGTAGTTAGGACTGCAATCCAATTCAGAAATCCTCATCAGATCCTCATAATCTGGTGAGCTTTTCTTACGCTTACGTCAATAACCGACTGTCTAAACGAATTTGGAAGTAACATTCATGATATTTTCACTGACTATATTTCATTTTGAGGATATTCAACCGTTTTCAAGCAGCTTCACAAAGTACTTTAATCAAACCCGTCCTTGCAGGATCTCATTTAGAGTTGGTGCACAACTTTTATCCTTATTATATTCTCAGATAAGAGCCAATGAAAGTTCCCAGCGCAGGATCACAGTGAAGGGTCTCTCAGGAAGGAGTCTCTGTGGACGAGGAGCCGCGGGTCCGTCTCAATGTTAGCCAGTCAGCATGTTTGTCTTGTTTGTCTGTTTTTGCTCTTTGATGGCAGTTCCCCATCGTACGGCTTCATTTGTCTGCAGAGATGTTTGGAGGAAGACGTTGTGCGGGTTGAGAATCTCTAGAGTCTGTTCTTTTAAGCAGCGCTTCATTAGCCAGACTTTGATCTGATTGGAAACGAACGCAGTGAGAAATATACAGCTTATAGAGAATTACGGAGGAGTGCAGTTCATGTTGAGTTTATTGGCCTTTAAAGACGTCAAACTAAATCATTACTGTATTTTATAATCTAATGCGTTCAGACCGATTATATTTAGAAAATCACAGGCGAGATCTTTTTATGCTCTCAGCTATTTCTCCTGCTGAAAGAATATGTTTAACGTACTTTTCTCTCAGTTTTCACTAAAAATAACAATTTTCACTTAGAAATAGTGAATATGCTAGTGAATGTTTACAAATGATATAAACAAATGGTAATGCATTAAATTAACTGTGAATGTTAACAGTTCAGTATTATTTCAAAGTGCAGTGAATTCATCAAATTCATTATTTATGCTGTCTACATACAGCAGCCACACTTGGCTTTTATTTTAGGGAAAAATACTTAAAAATGCTAAAAAGATATAATAAATAAATACAAAAAATCCTTGATGTCAGTTAAATACATTAATAATAATAATAATAATAATAATAATAATAAATATTTATTTAATTTCATTTATTTATTTTTATTATATTTTAGTTTTAGTTTAGTAATTACCATACAATTATAAATTTGTATTATAAAAAAAATGTATGAAATAATGTAATGCATTTAATTTATAAATAAAAAAATAATTTTAAATATATTTAATGAGAATAATAATAATTTTATATATTTTAAATTTAATGTTATATTATTTTGTTTATTTATTTATATTTTTATTATATTTTAATTTGATAAATTTTATAATTTTATAAATGCATCAATACATTCTTATTACAATAAATGAAATAAAATGTATTCAAATATTATTAAATTAAATATGTATTAAATTATTATTATTTTATTGTTATTATAAATGTTATTATAAATTAGTATAAATAAATGTAATTTATAAATAAAAATTAATTTAATAAAAATATTGTATATAAGCAATAATAATAATAATAATAATTTAATATATTTATTTATTTTTTATACTAAGAATATCATTTTATGATAATTATTAATGTTAATATAGGTTTGCTTGTTTAAATTGGATGACTTGAAATTATAAAATAATAAATTTATAACATTTATTATATTTTTAATATTACAATTAAATAATAATATTAAATAATACAATTAAATATTATAATATTATAATTTAATAGTAAATGATATATTTAAATGAAATACACACTTTACCTGTTTTTCACAAACCACTTCAATTTCAACATGCATTTAAATAAATAAATGTCGCGTGATGTGTGGATGCTCAGACTCAAGGACCTGAGTGAAACCATGGCTCTGTAGGGAAGCTGTGGATGGGTTAATAAGCGTTGGTGTCTCAGTTTAGCGTGTTCTAATCGTCTGCAGATGTTCTTTTCACGCAGCAGCGGCGTGTAGGTGGATGCCGACGAACCGTTACTCCAAACACACGCGTGTAAATCCAGACGGCGCGTGTGGGAGGAGGACGGACGCCGTTTCTGTCTGCTTTCACACGTCTGTCAGTCAGTAAATCGTTCGAGTGGAGCGTGTTTTCTCTAGATTTCACTCAGACCTCCAGTGATCTCCTTCAGTTTGTTCTGTAGTTTCAGCCAACTTCCTGCCGTTTGATTCGGTTTGGCGTCAACAACACTCTCTGAGCTTCTCTCTGGGTTCATTATTGTCATTATTCACAGATACTGTAGCTTGGCTCATTTCCACATCTATTCCTAATGGAGATCTGCTCAATTAACTTTTAACTAGGCCCAACCTGAAGTGCTCAACTAACTCAATTATCTTGCATTTTTCATCCCAATTTACTTTAGCATTACGGTATACACCAAAGGCTATTTTACTTTGCATTTAGTGTAAATGTTTAACAACATTTAAAATGTATGTATTTGTTTTTTTTAGATGCAAAGTTTTTTTTTTCACTACATATTTCTAAGTTTTGTTTGTTAACATTGGTTAATGTATTAATAATTAATGCATGTTAGTTATTAAAAACATTACAGTTCTTGTTAGTTCACTCACAGGGCATTAATGTAAAGAGTTTTAACTTTTGCTTTTATAATGTTGAGATTAACATTAATTAAAATTAACAGAAATATTTGTCATTGTTAGTTCATGTTCATGCCATTCATTATTGTTGGCTAGTGAAGCTTTATTGTAAAGTATTACCCAATGTTTGTTTGTTTTATTTATTAATTAACTTATTAACTAATTAATTTACTGATTTCTTTATCTTTAATCATCTTAGAAGTTGTAATTATAATCATAATAATAATTTTAATATATAAAATTGAATTTTTATTTATTTTTAAACTATGTTATCAAGTATTTATAGCATTATATTTAAAAAAAACTTGATTTTTTTTATATTATTTTATTTTTAGCTTGATACCTGGTATTTATTACATATATATTACAATATTACAATGTTTTTATTTTAGAAGATACAATTATAATCATTTTAAACTATAATATCAAGTATTTAAAGCCATTATATTTTAAAGACTTGATACTAGTTAAATTTATGACGATAATCCCTGCTATTTATTTATTCATATATATTACAATGTTTTTTTTTAAGTTATAATTATGGTTATTTTAAACTATAATGTCAAGTATTTAAAGCCATTATATTTGAACAACTTGATATTGTTTAATGTATAACAGTACTGTTATTTATGTGTTTTTGTGAGTTTAGTTGGTTTATTTAATACATATATTAGTGTTTTTATTTCAGAAGCTATAATTATTATCATTTTATTATAGAAAATCAATTATTTATTATATATTTTAACAACTTGCTGTTTTAAATACCTGATATTTATTGATTTATTTACATATTCATTTATTTAGTTTTTTTATTATTTTTATTACATATTTAAAAATTATATTTATATTGGTTTTTGTTAGTTCATGTTCATTTCGTTTATTTATTACAAATATTACAATGTTTTTATTTTAGAAGTTATAATTTTGATCATTTTATTATATAAAAACAATCATTTATAATATATTTTTAACAACTTAATATTATTTATTTAAATAATTATAATACCTGTTATTTATTCATTTATTTACATATTTATTTTGTTTTTTATTTTTATTACATATAAATATTTATAATAGAAAATCAGTTATTTATAATATATTTTAACAACTTACTGTTCCTTAAATGTATAATGATGATACCTGTTATTTATTTATTTATTTGTTTTTATTTTGTTTATTTATTACATATATTAATTTTAGAAGTTATAATTGTATTCATAATTTTATATATGAATAAAAAAATAATTAAATAAATATAATTTGATTCTATTTTATTGTAATTGTATTGACCATTTTATTATAGACAGTCTAAATATATGTGCGACCCTGGACCACAAAACAAGTTTTAAGTCGCTGGGGTATATTTGTAGTAATAGCCAAAAATACATTGTATGGGTCAAAATTATTGATTTTTCTTTTATGCCAAAAATCATTAGGACTTTAAGTAAAGATCATGTTCCATGAAGATTTTTTGTAAAATCCTACAATAAATATATCAAAATGTAATTTGTGATTAGTAATATGCATTAAGAACTTAATTTGGACAACTTTAAAGGTGATTTTCTCAGTATTTTGATTTTTTTGCATCCTCAGATTTCAGATATTGTCCTATCCTAGCAAACCATACATCAATAGAAAGCTTATTCATTGAGCTTTCATGTGTTGTATACATCTCAGTTTTGTAAAATTTAACCTTATGACTGGTTTTGTGGTCCAGGGTCACATATTATTTCTTACTCATAATTTCAATACTTAACACACACACAAACCTGACCAATGGCTTTAATTAGCTGAGATTTTACAAAACAAAGCGTGTGTGGGATGTTTCTGAACGCCTCCTTTCTCTGCCTTTCTTTAAAATTCTTTGTGAAGAGCTCTTTAAAACGAGTGCGTGTGCTCAATTAATGTGATTAGTCTTCAAAGAGAATAGACAAGCAGCCGCTAATTACTGAAACAGACGAATGGACAGGCATATTTTTAAAGCTTTAAAAGGGGTCAGGATTTTTTATTTTTTAATTTATTTTGCGTTTCCTGAAGTGCACTTATTGCCTTAATGTTTTTTTTTTAATACTTAATATGGTTATAATTTAGATATAAATGATCATTTTTTAGCCCTGATGTGAACACTCTGGTGGAAGGGCTGTGTCTGCTGTGAGACTTCATTGGAAACGCCCCCTCTGCTGTGATTGGCTAACATCTTTGCATATTAAATGAGCTCTCATAATGTATAATAACAGCAGATGCCAAACTTTCCTTTTGGCTTTTTTGTTTGTTTTAGGTCCCCCAGAGGGTAAATCATGAAATTGAACACATTTTCAATGGTCAAAAACCAAATGTGGGTCGGTTTGCAAAAATATGATACTGGGTCATTCTGTGTCAAATCAGCTAACATTTTTGAATTTGCTAATATTTTTTTCTGAAGAAAGGTTGTCATGCATAGTAATGAAAGCCAAAATATTAAATGCCATTGATGAATATTTACTGAGTAACCCACTATTTTGTAAAGGAGGGTCAAAATAATAATTTTCACCTTAGATTCAGAGCCATATTACATGGGAGTAAAAATGATTTTAGTAAGATAGCAGCAGCATAATGTTATTTTTACAAAGAGAATGGTAGCTCTATTAATGAAATATGTTGACTGTAACAATCTTTGTTGCATTATGTGCCAATGGCGACCATTCAAAAACGGGGAAACAGCACTTTTTACGTTTTTTTCTCCAAAGTTTGCATGACTGTAACTCAAAAAGTATTAATTATATTTTAATGCCCTTTTAGATATTGTCTCTTAACAAACTTTTCTTTTGAAATCTTCATTTTTTATTCCCTATGATATTCAGTTCCAGAGATATTGGAATTTCAATATGGCTCCAGGAGTAAATTGTTAGAATGTTACCAATTTTCAGTGGTTGAAAACCAAATGTGGGTCAGTTTGCAAAACTATGATACTTTTATT